>NC_086444.1:566004795-566305420 GCF_028390025.1 Pseudophryne corroboree
CAGCACACCGTCAATGATTAATCACAAAGAACAATAGTAGTACTGCACAGGTGCTATCTCTATGTTGAACCTTTGGAGTCAAATATATGGTCTTATAGTTTAACCACTGATGGCGTAATCCACGGTGAGAGTAAAGGTGGGTACACACTTTGCGATAAATTAAACTATATCGCTCATTTTGACCCATCCTGAGCAACGTTGGTTACTTTATCGCCCAATGTGTAAGCTGCCGCCAACGAGCGATGCGCGGCACCGTGGGTCGTCAATGACCCTCGGTGTCGGCCGTGCATGCAGCTCAATTTGGACTCACTGTCCAAAACTGCATGCTCCGGCCGAAGGCAGCATGACATCACTGTATGATATCATTAGTGATATCTTCAGTGGGGGAGATTCAATTGTTTGAAAAGTCAGTTGGGAGTCTGTTTTTTCCTATATAATAGACAGGAAAAAAACAAAAACGCAACTGACTTTTCAAACATTTGAATTCCCCCAGTGTGTATGCCCACAGTCGAGCGGCCCGGCCCGGGAGGGGAAAAACTAGGCGATGTCGCTCACTGAGCACATCACCTAGTGTGTACCCACCTTTATGTATAAGCTATTAAATAATCAGCACTGCCTAAATAAGCTGTAAATTGGATTTACTATAGTAAGCCCATCAATGGAATATACACTTCAAGTTATATACTGTAGTTAGAGATAACTGGCCTGATTTTGAGTCACATGCATCTCTTTCCGTTGATGCACACAGGGTTGTCATCAGAAATTGTGGGGCCTGGGACTGACAAAATAGGCAGGACACCTGCCTAAATAGCAACATTTATCTGTAAAATCCCAGTGTCATAATGAAGCAATATGTTTATCTTCATCCACTATTAAACTTAAATTATGTTTAGCCTGAAACCCCCCAGAACAACATTACTCTCGATAAGCTACACTATATGGTGCATCATGCAAAGAGGAGATTGCTCATCGCCATGTTCAGCAGGCAGAAGGGGAGGGGTGCACATGGAAGATGTGCAAATATGAACAGTCCCTGGGAGATGCTGCAGCTACTCAGGGTAGCCGATTCAGAGGGCCGATGCACAGGGACAGTTGTTTTAAAAAATTCCTTCCCAAGCATCTGCCACTATTGTTGTGTAGCCTGGTGCAGCAGGTATAGGTGCTAGGAGCCACAGGCGGACCCCCTTTTCTGTCCGGGCCTGGGACTGCAGTCCTGGAAGACCCCCCTTGGTGGCAACCTTGGATTCACAAAGTGCATAGCACGTTTTACCATACAGAGCATGCACAGAAGAGAAGTTCAATCATATGCGGATCCGCCAGTGAGCACTTCAAAGTAATTGAGTAGCTAACCACCAGTGTGGTCAACCTTTGACGTGTTTTTCCCATTACAGAGGGCTTTATCAAAGAGAAAGTGATCCAAGGGTGCTCCTATCTCCTTTTATAAGGGCAAAGATATTCAATTACCATCAATTAATTAATTATTTAACGTGTGTAAATGGTATGTGTTCAGGATCCCGGCTGTTGGGATACCGGCAGCTGTAATACCGACACCGGAATCCAAAAGCCGACAGTCAAGATCCCGAAGGTAAGTATGAACTGCCGGGTTAGCTTTAGGCTGCGGGACGGGGGGTTAGGTATAGGCACACTCCGGCAGGGTTAGGGTTAGGATGTGGGGTGGGGGAGGTTAGGGTTAGGCTGCAGAGAGGGGGGGGTTAAGGTTAGGCACTAAGGGGGGAGTGTTAGGGTTAGGCTGTGGGAAGGGCGGTATGGTTTAGGCACCACCGCGAGGAGGTTAAGCACCAATAGGGGAGGTTTGGGTTAGGCTGCGGACAGGGAGGGGTAGGGTTAGGCTGCAGACAGGGGTGGTTAGGGTACCCTGTGGACCCTTGTCGGCATTTCCGCAATCGGGATGCCGGCGTCGATATACTGACCACCGGCATCCCGACCGCCAGCTTTTCATACTAATCCCATGTAAACACGTATAGCCAGTATTAAGTGTACTCAATGTTAGTAAATTATATCAAATAGTATAATATATGAAAAAAATAGTAAACATTTGGGACATTCTAAAAAAATATAAATACATTATCCCTTCACGCACTACAAGGTCAGACGCATCCCTCATGCACTACAACACTCAAAACTCCCCCATACAACGCCCAGGTGCACTGAAACACTCAAACCCCCCCTACAACGCCCAGACGCATCCCCTCATGCACTACAACGCCCAGGCGCATCCCCTCATGCACTACAACATCCAGACGCATCCCCTCATGCACAACGCCCAGACTCATCCCCACATGCACTACAACATCCAGACGCATCCCCTCATGCACAAGGCCCAGACGCATCCCCACATGCACTACAACATCCAGACGCATCCCCTCATGCACTACAACACCCAGACGCATCCCCTCATGCACTACAACACCCAGACGCATCCCCTCATGCACTGCAACACCCAGGCGCATCCCCTCATGCACTACAACGCCCAGGCGCATCCATTCATGCACTACAACGCCCAGACGCATCTCCTCATGCACTACAGTGCCCAGACGCATCCCCTCATGCACTACAACGCCAAGACACATCCCCTCATGCACTACAACACCCAGGCGCATACCCTCATGCACTACAACACCCAGGCGCATCCCCTCATGCACTACAACGCCAAGACACATCCCCTCATGCACTACAACACCCAGGCGCATACCCTCATGCACTACAACACCCAGGCGCATACCCTCATGCACTACAACACCCAGGCGCATACCCTCATGCACTACAACACCCAGGAGCATACCCTCATGCACTACAACACCCAGGTGCATCCCCTCATGCACTACAACACAGAGACATATCCCCCCTACCATATGCTATAACACCCAGGCACATCCCCTCACGCACTACAATATTCAGACACCCCCTCCCCCCCCTTCACCATACACTACAACACCCAGACACATCCCCTCATGCACTACAACACCCAGGGACATCCCCTCATGCACTACAATATTCAGACCCCCCCCCCCTCCATATACTACAACACCCAGGGACATCCCCTCATGCACTAAAATATTCAGACCCACCCCCCTCCCCCCATATACTACAACACCCAGGGACATTCCCTCATGCACTACAACACCCAGACACCCTCCTGATGCACTACAACCCCTCCCCTTCATACACTACAACACACACACAGCCCTCATACACTACAACCCCCCCCCCCCCCCTACATACACTTCAGCACACACACACCCCCCTAATAAACTACAACACCCAGGCCAACCCCTTCACAACAACTCACCAGTTGCTGCTGCACATGGATCATGCATTCTCTTGCTGCACTGCAGTCTGGAGCTCTATGCAATACGTGCACACACTGCTCCCACCTCCTCCAGAGCAGAGAGCAGGTCCTGCCTTGTGTGTGAGAGATCTGAGGCTGAGAGGAGGAAGAGCAGATAGAGGAGCTAGGACGGGGCATTCACTTCATCATGTGCACACGCCCCTTAGCTGCCTGCTGTCTGTGTCTGATTACGCTGTAGCTGATATCTCAGTAGATCCAAGCGCCTGACCACCAGTGTGGGGTGATGGATTACAGTGGGGTCGGACATAGGGGCGGCTGTGGCTGATAGGACCCACAGCTGCCGATGTCATGTAAAAGTAGGACAACTTTACTTTTTTGTGGAAATGATTATGTGCCGCCCTCTGGTGGCCGGCGCTCTAGGCAGCTGCCTAAAGCTGCCTAATGGTAGCGCCGGCCCTGCCTTTAGTGTTACTTGGTATGGCCCTCCTCTTAAGGCAGGCATGGATTAGCCATCGGCCTTACTGGTAACCAGTATCTCCACAGAGGCCACTTTGTGCAAGTTCTGTATAGAGAAGATCAGATGATCAAACAAGTGACAGAAGAATAGGTATAAATAAGGGAAGGTAATGTTATGTATAAGGAAGTTAGTTAGGATTGGGTTTATCATAATGTGAAGGGATTGATGCTCATAATAAGCTTAATTAACCACTTAACTGATGATTTATTTTGCAAAAAAACACTCCGAAATAGTCAGGGGGTTTTATGAGTGAATTAGGTGAAGAACATGAATTTAACCCTGTCCCAAATGATTTTAGTTAACAAAATGATATATATATATATATATATATATATATATATATTTGTTCCCTAAACATTGAAACATCAATCGGGAACACTGTGACCATCGGAACATCGCGGATTTCCCTCTGACAGCAGCAGCGGAGGGAAGTTTCTCTTCCTTGCCGCTGCTAACACTCTCTGGTGGCATCCTGTGCGACCAAGTCAGATAGAGCACTTGCAGGCATGGTTGCATCTGATGCGACCGTGTCAGGCAAGTGGTTAGAATTAATTTGTTCTATTGACGAGGATGTAATTAGGGTGTTATTTATTATGAATATAATTAATTGCTGTTGTGCGGGTTAATTAATGATCAGGTTAAGGAAGTTAATGATTGTTAAGGGGCTAGTTTTACTGAATGGGGCTGTTGAATTCATTGTAAGAAGTGGTTAAATACTGATGAGGGGATGCTATTGTGTGGCAGTAACTGGCTATCTGGGATATTCTTTGTAGTGTATAGTTGTCACAATGATGTACTCTGTATTGTATGATGGTCACTGGGGCGTACTCTGTATTGTATGGCTGTCACTGGAGTGCATTCTGTATTGTACGGTGTTTACTGGGATGCACCCCGTATTGTATAACAGTCACTGGGATGCTCTCTTTATTGTATGATGGTCACTGTATGCTCTCTGTATTTTATGGTGACAATTTGATGTATTTATTTTTTCTTTTATACCAGAGTTTCCCAAATCCAGTCCTCAGGGAGCCCTAACATAGCATATTATCCATATTTCCAACTGTGTACACAGGTTGTATGCATTACTGACTGAGACGTTTTAAAAAATCTGCAGGTGGTGTTAATTTTTTCACTTGATACTGATACTGAGGAGAGCTATAATACAATGTACTGTTAGGGTTCCATGATGACTGGAGTTGGCAAACACTGTTTTATTCTGTTATGGAAAAAGTATTGTAACTCTATTATTATTATTATCCTTTATTTATATGGCGCCACAAGGGTTTGTTATGCACACCAGTGCCTGCAGGAATGTACTGGTGTCAGAATTGTTATGCACTCCAGTGCCTGCAGGAATGTACTGGTGTTTGAACTGTTATGCACACCAGTGCCTGCAGGAATGTACTGGTGTCTGAACGGATAGGTATGCAAAACAAATGAACTCACAGACAGACTGGGGAATATGACATTACGTACACAGAAGGTGATAGGGTAACAAATACACACAAAGTGAACAGAGAAGCCCAGAGGCTAAGGAACTGGGTGTCTCCCTAGTATTAGTAATGCTCAGATGGGAAAAGCAAGATGTTGTGTTTTAATACGTAGAGAACCCGAAATGCTGTTGCTAAGGGCAACAGCAAAACCCTAAAGGGTTACCAACGGGTGTGGCAGTAAACTCCTTGGTCAGAGATGGAATGATAGACACAAGGAGAGTCTCCACAATCCTAATTCTCACTTGCAGTGCACAGGTTCAGCTTACTGCCACTAAACTGACACCTGACACCTTGCACAGTGAGACAGGATTTAGGCAGGCAAGTCTTAGAATACAGCCGCAAACTTGCTAAGTTCACAGAGTAGCAAAAGAACCCCAGCAAGCTAAACGACTGACTCCAGTCTTACTGCTAGGTCTGGATTGGCAGAGTGCAGTACCAAATCCCCAGGCCTATTTGCAGTAAGCAACAACAAATACAAAGCTACACAGTACTGGCTAACTTTCAGGAACTGACTAACCAACAAAGATTCAGCAGCATCTGCTTAACCTGAGAAGAGGCCTTATAAAGCAGGTGCTGTCCACGCCCCACTCAGACCTCACAGACTGTGAGCACAAAAACCAGCACCGGATCCCCTGCCGTGCACAGAGCCTGTAACCACTGCACAGCAAAAGACCCGAACCGGAGTATCAGCTGCGCTCAGGTTACTCCGCTAGCACTTGTCTCCCGGTTGCCATGACAACGTGGCAGCACAGGGCAGGAGACCCTAACAGGGTTCCACAGCACCCAATTACAGAGTACATATGCACATAATCAAAACAGGAAAACAGTGACTTACAGTTGAAGACAATATAGGACAAGTACAGGGTAAGTAAGCATAACTACACCAGTAGACGACATAGAGATAAGTTTCAAGGTGGCCAAATAACTGCGTGATTTGGGCAGTTGAGGATTATTAAAGTAAGAAAAGGATAAGAACATTAGAGGGAAGAGGGCCCTACTCGTGAGAGCTTACATTCTAAAGGGGAGGGGCAGACAGACAGGGGTGACACAGATTGGGTAGACCAAGCATAGGACAGAGGGTTAGGATGAGATTTGTCTGGGTTTGGTAAAGAAGTGGGTCTTAAGAGCCCGTTTGAAGTTCTGTAGGGAGGTGGAGAGTCTATGGGGGAGAGGTAAAGAGTTCCAGAGAAAGGGAGCAACACGTGAAAAATCTTGGAGATAGGAGTGGGAGGAAATAATCAGAAGACAGAAGAGTCGGCGTGCATTAGCAGAGCGAAGAGGACGGGTGGGAGAGTAAAGGGAGATAAGGTCAGAGATGTAAATGAGAGAGAAGTGGGTGAGGGCTTTGTAAATGAGTGTGAGAAGTTCGAATTGGATTCTGAAAGGGAAGGGAAGCCAATGAAGGGCTTGTAGGAGAGGGGAGGTGGACGTAGTGCGTTTGGTGAGGAAGATAAGCCGGGCAGCAGCATTGAGGATAGATTGGAGTGGAGAGACGTAATTGTCAGGGAGGCCTGCTAGGAGGAGATTACAGTAATCCAGTCTCAAAATAATCAGTGAGTGAATAATGGTCTTGGTGGCATCCTGGGTGAGAAAGGGTCTGATCCTGGAAATGTTTTTGAGATGAAAATGACAGGTTTGTGAGAGGTGCTGAATGTGTGATCTGAAGGAGAGGGAGGAGCCAAGGATTACACCAACTCTACCTACTTTTGTGTTGACCACACCCATTTGTTCCCTCCTACATGATAGGCCACATTCATAATCTTTACCAGGGTCATTTTAATTTCTCATTCCACCCCTGCCTTAAGCCCACACTTCATTTCATAAAAAGTGAAGCACTACAATTCATTACAGACTTCTTCTAGCCCACACATTGAGATTATTTAGAGGGCTTTTTTTGGCGCTAAATGATATTGGAAGCATCTGTTTTCTCCTCTCCTGGAGAACACGGAGAGGAGATGCAGATGACCACACTGGGGGAAGGGCTGGCTGTTCACATAATCAGGCCCCACCCCCACTGTGGCAAAATGCAGTGAATTGTAGGTCCATGTGGAGGGGCTAAAATATATATTGGCTCTGTCACCTCCCTACAAAACTGCGATTCATGATAATATTCTTTCCATAGGATCAGAATCAGTTTATTGACAAGTATATCAGTACATAAAACACAAGGAATTAGTTTCCGATAACCACAGCTCCCAGACAGTATATGACATACAGTACGATAAAAAACATAAAGGAAGGAAGAACCTATGACGACGGCTTGAGTAAATGAGTTGAGTACAGAACGGATTTGATAATACAGGTTGAGTATCCCTTATCCAAAATGCTTGGGACCAGAAGTATTTTGGATATTGGATTTTTCCGTATTTTGGAATAATTGCATACCATAATGAGATATCATGGCGATGGGACCTAAATATAAGCACAGAATGCATTTATGTTACATATACATCTTATACACACAGCCTGAAGGTAATTTTAGGCAATATTTTTTATAACTTTGTACATTAAACAAAGTGTGTCTACATTCACAGAATTCATTTATGTTTCATATACACCTTATACACACAGCCTGAAGGTCATTTAATACAATATTTTTAATAACTGTGTGCATTAAACAAAGTGTGTGTACATTCACACAATTCATTTATGTTTCATATACACCTTATACACACAGCCTGAAGGTCATTTAATACAATATGTTTAATAACTTTGTGTATTAAACAAAGTTTGTGTACATTGAGTCATCAAAAAACAAAGGTTTCACTATCTCACTCTCACTCAAAAAAGTCCGTATTTCGGAATATTCCGTATTTCGGAATATTTGGATATGGGATACTCAACCTGTATAACTAAGCGATAACTGAATTAACCAAGTTAGTTGCATGATGAAAGAAACTGTGTCTAGCTGTTCTCACAAGCCTTGTGCCGTACCGTCTGCCAGACGGCAGCAGCCGGAACAGGTCATGGGCAGGGTTGGATGCAGGAGATCCACCCTTTTCTGTTGTTTTGGAGGACTACCTGATAAAACCAAAGTCCAGACCAGAGCTTGCCTGAGAGTAGGTAAGGTATGCATAAAGCTAGGGGGATATTTTTACATGAAAGGCTATGGACATATTCTCTCCACTACTTGGTGTTACAGTGGCTGGGATTTGCAGCACATCTTAAAACACAAAGCAAACAGGTGTTATGGCCAGGTAGGTGTTAAAAGGTGGTAGAATCATCATGCAAGAATGAATACATTGTAAATCAATTTCTTGCCGATAATACCCCTGGCAGTGAGTGTGTACAGCATTACAAAGGGGAATATATATGATTTTAAAAGAATACTTAAGTCACTCGGTAGCTGAAATATACAATTGATGCAAAACTATAGGAAATAATTATTTTGTTCTGTTAATGTTATAAATATACACGTCTGAAGCAAGACCTACAGCATAGCAAAGAAAGATTATTTACGCTGTTGAAACATCAGTTTGCATTACCCAGCTTAGTCTCATGGAGGAAGTTCATAGATCTATGCAAGGAATTCATGCTGTATAAGCAGATAACTGTGGAGCCATAGTATTTTGCAAAGCTAGATGACAAACCTTTCACCACAATGTAGAAACAAATGGACTTCTATTTCCAACTGATTCATGATATGAAACATCAAAGCAGAATCATAATACAAAGATACCAATTCTGTTCTGGGGGATAATGAACTGCATGCCAAGCTTTGTTTTACTTCCAATTTCATTTAGCGCCAAAAAAAGCCCTCTAAATAATCTCAATGTGTGGGCTAGAAGACGTCTGTAATGAATTGTAGTGCTTCTCTTTTTATTAATTTCAGAGAACCATCTGATATCCGCGTATGTGTACTTGGATGCATAATAGTATTGAAACCTAAAATCCTTGCCTTAGCCAAGTAAAGGAGACAAGATTCCATATCATAAAGTCATCTGTCCCTTAGAGTAACACAGGGGACATTTAATCTAGAGTTAGACATACATTTCACACAATATGCAGAGTATTTTAATCAATGATCTAGATCATTGAAAGAGAATAAGAAGAAAATATTACTATTTGGTTATCACATCAAATCAATGTGTCTTTAATAGAGATGAGCGGGTTCGGTTTCTTTGAATCCGAACCCGCACGAACTTCACTTTTTTTTTCACGGGTCCGAGCGACTCGGATCTTCCCGCCTTGCTCGGTTAACCCGAGCGCGCCCGAACGTCATCATGACGCTGTCGGATTCTCGCGAGACTCGGATTCTATATAAGGAGCCGCGCGTCGCCGCCATTTTCACACGTGCATTGAGATTGATAGGGAGAGGACGTGGCTGGCGTCCTCTCCATTAGAATAGATTAGAAGAGAGAGAGAGAGAGATTGTGCAGACAGAGTTTACCACAGTGACCAGTGCAGTTGTTGTTAAGTTAACTTTTATTTAATATATCCGTTCTCTGCTATATCCGTTCTCTGCCTGAAAAAAACGATACACAGCAGTCACACAGTGTGACTCAGTCTGTGTGCACTCAGCTCAGCCCAGTGTGCTGCACATCAATGTATAAAAGCTTATAATAATTGTGGGGGAGACTGGGGAGCACTGCAGGTTGTTATAGCAGGAGCCAGGAGTACATAATATTATATTAATTTAAAATTAAACAGTGCACACTTTTGCTGCAGGAGTGCCACTGCCAGTGTGACTAGTGGTGACCAGTGCCTGACCACCAGTATAGTAGTATATTGTTGTATACTATCTCTTTATCAACCAGTCTATATTAGCAGCAGACACAGTACAGTGCGGTAGTTCACGGCTGTGGCTACCTCTGTGTCGGCAGTCGGCACTCGGCAGGCAGTCCGTCCATCCATAATTGTATAATTATATACCACCTAACCGTGGTATTTTTTTTTCTTTCTTTATACCGTCGTCATAGTCATACTAGTTGTTACGAGTATACTACTATCTCTTTATCAACCAGTGTACAGTGCGGTAGTTCACGGCTGTGGCTACCTCTGTGTCGGAACTCGGCAGGCAGTCCGTCCATCCATAATTGTATTATTATAATATATACCACCTAACCGTGGATTTTTTTTCATTCTTTATACCGTCATAGTCAGTCATACTAGTTGTTACGAGTATACTACTATCTCTTTATCAACCAGTGTACAGTGCGGTAGTTCACGGCTGTGGCTACCTCTGTGTCGGCAGTCGGCAGGCAGTCCGTCCATCCATAATTGTATTATAATATATACCACCTAACCGTGGTTTTTTTTTCATTCTTTATACCGTCATAGTGTCATACTAGTTGTTACGAGTATACTACTATCTCTTTATCAACCAGTGTACAGTGCGGTAGTTCACGGCTGTGGCTACCTCTGTGTCGGCAGTCGGCAGGCAGTCCGTCCATCCATAATTGTATTATAATATATACCACCTAACCGTGGTTTTTTTTTCATTCTTTATACCGTCATAGTCAGTCATACTAGTTGTTACGAGTATACTACTATCTCTTTATCAACCAGTGTACAGTGCGGTAGTTCACGGCTGTGGCTACCTCTGTGTCGGAACTCGGCAGGCAGTCCGTCCATCCATAATTGTATTATTATAATATATACCACCTAACCGTGGTTTTTTTTTCATTCTTTATACCGTCATAGTCAGTCATACTAGTTGTTACGAGTATACTACTATCTCTTTATCAACCAGTGTACAGTGCGGTAGTTCACGGCTGTGGCTACCTCTGTGTCGGAACTCGGCAGGCAGTCCGTCCATCCATAATTGTATTATAATATATACCACCTAACCGTGGTTTTTTTTTCGTTCTTTATACCGTCGTCATACTAGTTGTTACGAGTATACTACTATCTCTTTATCAACCAGTGTACAGTGCGGTAGTTCACGGCTGTGGCTACCTCTGTGTCGGAACTCGGCAGGCAGTCCGTCCATCCATAATTGTATTATAATATATACCACCTAACCGTGGTTTTTTTTTCGTTCTTTATACCGTCGCCATACTAGTTGTTACGAGTATACTACTATCTCTTTATCAACCAGTGTACAGTGCGGTAGTTCACGGCTGTGGCTACCTCTGTGTCGGCACTCGGCAGGCAGTCCGTCCAACCATAATTGTATTATATACCACCTAACCGTGGTTTTTTTTTCATTCTTTATACCGTCGTCATACTAGTTGTTACGAGTATACTACTATCTCTTTATCAACCAGTGTACAGTGCGGTAGTTCACGGCTGTGGCTACCTCTGTGTCGGCACTCGGCAGGCAGTCCGTCCAACCATAATTGTATTATATACCACCTAACCGTGGTTTTTTTTTCATTCTTTATACCGTCGTCATACTAGTTGTTACGAGTATACTACTATCTCTTTATCAACCAGTGTACAGTGCGGTAGTTCACGGCTGTGGCTACCTCTGTGTCGGCACTCGGCAGCCCGTCCATAATTGTATATACCAGTGACCTAACCGTGGTTTTTTTTTCTTTCTTTATACATACATACTAGTTACGAGTATACTATCTCTTTATCAACCAGTCTATATATTAGCAGCAGACACAGTACAGTGCGGTAGTTCACGGCTGTGGCTACCTCTGTGTCGGCACTCGGCAGCCCGTCCATAATTGTATATACCACCTAACCGTGGTTTTTTTTTCTTTCTTTATACATACATACTGCAGTGCCACTCCTAGATGGGCCCGGTGTTTGTGTCGGCCACTAGGGTCGCTAATCTTACTCACACAGTCAGCTACCTCATTGCGCCTCTTTTTTTCTTTGCGTCATGTGCTGTTTGGGGAGGGTTTTTTGGAAGGGCCATCCTGCGTGACACTGCAGTGCCACTCCTAGATGGGCCCGGTGTTTGTGTCGGCCACTAGGGTCGCTAATCTTACTCACACAGCTACCTCATTGCGCCTCTTTTTTTCTTTGCGTCATGTGCTGTTTGGGGAGGGTTTTTTGGAAGGGACATCCTGCGTGACACTGCAGTGCCACTCCTAGATGGGCCCGGTGTTTGTGTCGGCCACTAGGGTCGCTTATCTTACTCACACAGCGACCTCGGTGCAAATTTTAGGACTAAAAATAATATTGTGAGGTGTGAGGTATTCAGAATAGACTGAAAATGAGTGTAAATTATGGTTTTTGAGGTTAATAATACTTTGGGATCAAAATGACCCCCAAATTCTATGATTTAAGCTGTTTTTTAGTGTTTTTGGAAAAAAACACCCGAATCCAAAACACACCCGAATCCGACAAAAATAATTCGGTGAGGTTTTGCCAAAACGCGTTCGAACCCAAAACACGGCCGCGGAACCGAACCCAAAACCAAAACACAAAACCCGAAAAATTTCAGGCGCTCATCTCTAGTCTTTAAATTAATAGAAATTGTCATAAATAATTAAGATATAGTTTACATTTTTTATTGGAATTTGGCAAAGTGTAGTCAGCACTGCATTTTGATTGGATTCCACTAATCTAGCACATTAAAGGGGTTGCCTCCTCTCTGCTAAGGGGCCTGCCCCCCTCTGCTAAGGGACCTGCCCCCTCTCTGCTAAGGAACCTGCCGCATATTTGCTAAGAAACCTGCCCCCTCTATGCTAAGGAACCTGCCCCATATCTGCTAAGGGACCTGCCCCATTTCTGTTCCGGGACCTGGCCCCTCTCTGCTAAGGAACATGTTCCCTCTCTGTTAAGAAACCTGCCCCATATCTGCTAAGGAACCTGCCCCCTCTCTGCTAAGGGACCTGCCTCCTCTCTGCTAAGGGACCTGCCTCCTCTCTGCTAAGGGACCTGCCTCCTCTCTGCTAAGGAACCTGCCCCATATCTGCTAAGCAACCTGCCCCATATCTGCTAAGCAACCTGCCTCCTCTCTGTTCAGGGACCTGCTCCCTCTCTGCTAAGGAACCTGCCCCCTCTCTGCTAAGGGACCTGCCCCCTCTCTGCTAAGGGACCTGCCCCATATCTGCTAAGCAACCTGCCTCCTCTCTGTTCAGGGACCTGCTCCCTCTCTGCTAAGGGACCTGCCCCCTCTCTGCTAAGGGACCTGCCCCATATCTGCTAAGCAACCTGCCTCCTCTCTGTTCAGGGACCTGCTCCCTCTCTGCTAAGGAACCTGCCCCATATTTGCTAAGGTACCTGCCTTCTGCTGCAGTCATTTTTTAGCAAACTTAGGATATTTGTTTTACATATTGGAAGAATTAGACTGACTTATTGCCACGAAAGTGCTTGTGTCTATATACAACAGACAGCTTACAAGTGTACTGCTGTTTTACCTGCTCTGAATTACAAAGTACCAGCAAAATAATGGTATATTGAAACTGATGTTTCAATGTCCTATCCAGCACCCTACATATGATATGCTGGTTATTGTTATTTTAGAAAACTTCTGAATTTAAATGATCAGGAGAGTGGGAAGGGGGGTACTTTACTAATTACCCAGGCCATGGTTCTAGCCATGCTTTGCTTACAAACATGAATCAGGCCCATAAAACGTCTCGCACTACACTGGATGCTAGTTTTCTGAAACAGTTTTCACCTGTTGTTATTATATAACAAGTTATGCTTCAGTGAATTCAGTTGATTCGCTCTGCAAATCAGAAAACACAATCACCCAGACAACATACGTTTGTCCTATTGATCGGGGAACCATTCCCTCAGGAATTACGACCTTTGTTTTTTCCCTACATTAGTGTTTTGTGTACACAGCTATAAAATCCTCCATAGAAAGCTTCACCTTTTGGCACTAGAAGTCCCCACTCAATGCATTAAATGAACAGAATTGTTAAACATAAGGCTTCGGTCTGAATTCTTTTTATTGGCGGATACCATTTGTTCTATTTACTAACTACTTTTCCTCCTAACTTTTACAAGAAGAGTCCTAAAAATCAACAGTAGGAAATGTAACAAACAAAGGCAGAGTGAAAAAAGAATTAAATCCCTTATGCTAGTTTATATTGGACAGTGGACTCCCCTCATGAGACTAGCCAGCTGCTGCACAAAGAGAATGGAGACTGGCTGGAGACCAATGTAGAGACATCTTTGGGGAGCCTGCATCAAAGGCAGAAATGAACAAGTGCCCCTTTAGTTAGTCAGGCCATGTAATGTTATCCATAGATACATACTGCAATTTCTGCCCTCAAAACACTTCTTTGCTGCATTGGTCCAACTGGGGCATCTGTACTCTCACCCGCTGTAAACAGTGATGACCTTTTCCAGGATCTACCAGACAGCCAGAGCTGCGCTAGTGCAGGTGGGTCCTGAACAAAGACAGTGTTTAAACGGGTGTAGTATGGGTGACCGGCGGTCTCCTGACCGCCGGTCACCTTACCGACGCCGGGATCCCGGCAGCATACCGACGCCGGGATCCCAACGGGGAGGGGCGAGTGCAGCAAGCCCCTTGCGGGCTCGGTGGCGACCTGCGGTCGCCACGGGTTCTATTCCCACTCTATGGGTGTCGTGGACACCCACGAGTGGAAATAGTCCCTGTTGGTCGGCATGCCGACCATCGGGATAGTGAGCCGTCGGGCTCACGGAGGAGGTCATGTGACTGTCGGTCAGCCGACCGGCGGTCACATGACTACCACCCGTTTAAACTGTTAGGGCATCCCCTTAAGACATACTGTGGCAGATGCACTAAGCCTCAGAGAGCGATAAAGTGGAGAGAGATAAACTACCAACCCACCAGCTCGTGTCATTTTTCAAACCCATCCTGTAACAGGGCAGTTAGGAGCTGATTGGCTGGCACTTTATCTCTCTCCACTTTATCACTCCCCAAGCCTATCTAACAGAAGGCCTATTTTTCTTGGGATAGTACTGATATAATTCCAAAAGGGTCATGGCCTATATTGGATTGTGGATGTGCAAAGACCCTAAAAGTTACAATGAATGTTATGGAGTTAATGGGACACTTATTTGTACCACAGTTAATGGCATTACAGCATTGCAGTATGGTGCAAACCTGAAACTGCATTGTTCTTCTTTCACTAAGCTACCAGTCATTCAGACGCTCTAGACACCTGTGTGTTTTCTGCATACAATTAATTCTTAATATTTTCTTCAGCTCCACTATGGTGTTACCCGCACACTGCACTGGACTAAGGCCCTCATTCAGGTTGGATCACAAAACGCGATCCGACCGCATGCGGGCGCCCCGCAGCAAATGCGAACGCCTCTGCCTGTCAATCAGGGGGCGGCGGATAGCATGCTGGGCGGCTTTGCCCTGCGATGTGCGGTCCCCAGCAGGAGATCAAAAGGATTGCAAATTCCCCTTACTGAATCGGGTTCTAAGTGAGCTCATCCTACAAGGGGAATCTGTGTGAGAACACTCTGACGGCCAAGTTTGGGATGTTCGTACTAGTGATGAGCGGGTTCGGTTCCTCGGAATCCGAACCCCCCCGAACTTAACCCATTTAACACGGTTCAGAGGCGGACTCGAATATTCCCGCCTTGCTCGGTTAACCCGAGCGTGCCCGAACGTCATCAGCCCGCTGTCGGATTCTCGCGAGATTCGTATTCTATATAAGGAGCCGCGCGTCGCCGCCATTTTCACTCGTGCATTGGAGATGATAGGGAGAGGACGTGTGCAGCGTTCTCTCAGTCGAGTTCAGTGTGCTGCAAATATCTGTGCTTAGTGTGCTGCAAATATCTGTGCTCAGTGTGCTTGCAAATATCTGTGCTCAGTGTGCTGAAAATATCTACGTTCTCTGCCTGAAAAACGCTCCATATCTATGCTCAGTGTGCTGCAAATATCTGTGCTCAGTGTGCTTTATTGTGGGGACTGGGGACCACCAGTATTATATAGTAGGAGGACAGTGCAGTTTTGCAGACCAGTGACCACCAGTATTATACGTTCTCTGCCTGAAAAACGCTCCATATCTGTGCTGCATTGTAGTATATAGTAGGAGGACAGTGCAGAATTTTGCTGACCAGTGACCACCAGTATTATATCAGTACGGTACAGTAGTCCACTGCTCTACCTACCTCTGTGTCATCAAGTATACTATCCATCCATACCTGTGGTGCATTTTAGTTGTTGTGCACAGTATATATAGTAGTAGGACAGTGCATAATTTTGCTGACCACCAGTATATAATATATAGCAGTACGGTACAGTAGTCCACTGCTCTACCTACCTCTGTGTCGTCAAGTATACTATCCATCCATACCTGTGGTGCATTTAAGTTTTGCGCAGTATCTATAGTAGGAGAACAGTGCATAATTTTGCTGACCACCAGTATATAATATATAGCAGTACGGTACAGTAGTCCACTGCTCTACCTACCTCTGTGTCGTCAAGTATACTATCCATCCATACCTGTGGTGCATTTTAGTTGTTGTGCGCAGTATATATAGTAGGAGGACAGTGCATAATTTTGGTGACCACCAGTATATAATATATAGCAGTACGGTACAGTAGTCCACTGCTATTGATATATTACTGGCATATAATTCCACACATTAAAAAATGGAGAACAAAAATGTGGAGGGTAAAATAGGGAAAGATCAAGATCCACTTCCACGTCGTGCTGAAGCAGCTGCCACTAGTCATGGCCGAGACGTTGAAATGCCATCAACATCGTCTGCCAAGGCCGATGCCCAATGTCATAGTAGAGAGCATGTAAAATCCAAAAAACAAAAGTTCAGTAAAATGACCCAAAAATCCTCCGATGCATCCTTGAGCGTAACGCCTACTGCTGCTGGCGCTGCTGTTGTTGCTGCTGGGAGTCGATCGTCATCCCAGAGGGGAAGTCGGAAGACCACTTGTACTACTTCCAGTAAGAAAATGACTGTCCAACAGTCCTTTGCGAGGAAGATGAAATATCACAGCAGTCATCCTGCTGCAAAGCGGATAACTCAGGCCTTGGCAGCCTGGGCGGTGTTAAACGTGTTTCCGGTATCCACCATTAATTCACAGGAAACTAGAGATTTGCTTGAGCTACTGTGTCCCCGGTACCAAATACCATCTAGGTTCCATTTCTCTAGGCAGGCGATACCGAGAATGTACACAGACCTCAGAAAAAGAGTCACCAGTGTCCTAAAAAATGCAGTTGTACCCAATGTCCACTTAACCACGGACATGTGGACAAGTGGAGCAGGGCAGACTAAGGACTATATGACTGTGACAGCCCACTGGGTAGATGTATTGCCTCCCGCAGCAAGAACAGCAGCTGCGGCACCAGTAGCAGCATCTCGCAAACGCCAACTCATTCCTAGGCAGGCTACGCTTTGTATCACCGCTTTCCATAAGAGGCACACAGCTGACAACCTCTTACGGAAACTGAGGAACATCATCGCAGAATGGCTTACCCCAATTGGACTCTCCTGGGGATTTGTGACATCGGACAATGCCACCAATATTATGTGTGCATTACATGTGGGCAAATTCCAGCACGTCCCATGTTTTGCACATACATTGAATTTGGTGGTGCAGAATTATTTAAAAAATGACAGGGGCATGCAAGAGATGTTGTCGGTGGCCCGAAGAATTGCGGGCCACTTTCGGCATTCAGCCACCGCGTGCTGAAGACTGGAGCACCAGCAAACACTCCTGAACCTGCCCTGCCATCATCTGAAGCAAGAGGTGGTAAACGAGGTGGAATTCAACCCTCTATATGCTTCAGAGGATGGAGGAGCAGCAAAAGGCCATTCAAGCCTATACAGCTACCTACGATATAGGCAAAGGAGGGGGAATGCACCTGACTCAAGCGCAGTGGAGAATGATTTCAACATTGTGCAAGGTTTTGCAACCCTTTGAACTTGCCACACGTGAAGTCAGTTCAGACACTGCCAGCCTGAATCAGGTCATTCCCCTCATCAGGCTTTTGCAGAAGAAGCTGGAGAGATTGAAGGAGGAGCTAAAACAGAGCGATACCGCTAGGCATGTGGGACTTGTGGATGGAGCCCTTAATTCGCTTAACCAGGATTCACGGGTGGTCAATCTGTTGAAATCAGAGCACTACATTTTGGCCACCGTGCTCGATCCTAGATTTAAAACCTACATTGGATCTCTCTTTCCGGCAGACACAAGTCTCCAGAGGTTCAAAGACCTGCTGGTGAGAACATTGTCAAGTCAAGCGGAACGTGAACCGTCAACAGCTCCTCCTTCACATTCTACCGCAACTGGGGCTGTGAGGAAAAGGCTAAGAATTCCGAGCCCACCCGCTGGCGGTGATGCAGGGCAGTCTGGAGTGAGTGCTGACATCTGGTCCGGACTGAAGGACCTGCCAACGATTACTGACATATCGTCTACTGTCACTGCAAATGATTCTGTCACCATTGAAAGAATGGTGGAGGATTATATGAGTGACCGCATCCAAGTAGGCACGTCAGACAGTCCGTACGTATACTGGCAGGAAAAAGAGGCAATTTGGAGGCCCTTGCACAAACTGGCTTTATTTTACCTAAGTTGCCCCCCCTCCAGTGTGTACTCCGAAAGAGTGTTTAGTGCAGCCGCTCACCTTGTCAGCAATCGGCGTACGAGGTTACTTCCAGAAAATGTGGAGAAGATGATGTTCATCAAAATGAATTATAATCAATTCCCCCGTGGAGACATTCACCAGCAATTGCCCCCAAAAAGTACACAGGGACCTGAGATGGTGGATTCCAGTGGGGACAAATTAATAATCTGTGAGGAGGGGGATGTACACAGTGAAAGGGGTGAGGAATTGGAGGATGAGGAGGAGGTGGACATCTTGCCTCTGTAGAGCCAGTTTGTGCAAGGAGAGATTGATAGCTTCTTTTTTGGTGGGGGCCCAAACCAACCAGTCATTTCACTCACAGTCGTGTGGCAGACCCTGCCGCTGAAATGATGGGTTTGTTAAAGTGTGCATGTCCTGTTTATACAACATAAGGGTGGGTGGGAGGGCCCAAGGACAATTCCATCTTGCACCTCTTTTTTCTTTCATTTTTCTTTGCATCATGTGCTGTTTGGGGACTATTTTTTGAAGTGCCATCCTGTCTGACACTGCAGTGCCACTTCTAGATGGGCCAGTTGTTTGTGTCGGCCACTTGGGTCGCTTAGCTTAGCCATCCAGTGACCTTGGTGCACCTCTTTTTTTCTTTGCATCATGTGCTGTTTGGGGACAATTTTTTTAAGTGCCATCCTGTCTGACACTGCAGTGCCACTCCTAGATGGGCCAGGTGTTTGTGCCGGCCACTTGGGTCGCTTAGCTTAGTCATCCAACGACCTCTGTGCAAATTTTAGGACTAAAAATAATATTGTGAGGTGTGAGGTGTTCAGAATAGACTGGAAATGAGTGGAAATTATGGTTATTGGGGTTAATAATACTATGGGATCAAAATGACCCCCAAATTCTATGATTTAAGCTGTTTTTGAGGGTTTTTTGTAAAAGAAACACCCAAATCCAACAAAAAATTTTCAGGGAGGTTTTGCCAAAACGCGTCCGAATCCAAAACATGGCCGCGGAACCGAATCCAAAACCAAAACACAAAACCCGAAAAATGTCCGGTGCACATCACTAGTTCATTCATACACATCCACATGGCAGAAAGCACATACTTACATATACCTCAAAACATAAAGGACCTGAACAGACAGCACTTGAACTCCAGGCACCAGTCACACCATTTGAACGCTCCAGGTGGCTGGACAGAGGATTAGCTTCCCATTAGGCAGGTGAGGCACGTGCCTAGTGGCTGCACTTGCTGGAGGGCGGCACTAGGATGCTTGTGTCGGTACTGTCAGCCTGAAATGTACCAGCAGATGCATAATCCTGTCTCTATTACCTAGTACCTTTGGTTAGGACAGGTCATTTTTAGTTATGAAGGATAGAAGAACTAAATGCACAGTTCTCACTGAGTAATTACACATATTGCCACAAATTCTCAAATACAAATTCAAGACTGCACTGGCTACGTTTCATGGATCTGTAAAGTTCAATCTAGGTTATCTGGCTTCTGGCTAAATAATTATGGATTTTAAACAAATTGCCCACAAAATATGCTCATTGCATCATAGCATTATCATGTCTGTATGGTCAATTACACGGAACCATTTATACATACTGTACAGAAAGAAACTTTTTTCAAAGTAATTTGACTGAGCTTGTGCCAGGTGAGGGAAATGCACTTCTATAGTAAGATAAGATTTATCAAAACCACCTTATTATCTTCTGAATGGTGACCTAATGAGTGGCCTCCTTAATAACCAACAGATGAAGCGGTTTTATCTGTTCCAGGAGGTCTGCTGTTCTTTACATTAGACAGAAAGACATATAGCCATACATGTGCCAGGGCTCTCTTTCAGGAATATAACTTATTCAAACTGTAGGTGTAGTGGAACAGATGTATATCCGCTCTTTCCATTTTCCTTTACACAATATTAAAGTGTGCACAAATAGCCATGCAAGTTTGAAGCACCATTACAAATGTAAGTACACGAAGCAGTAAAAAGTCCCAAAAATAATTTTATCTGAAAAACAATGTACAATTATTAATATTGCACTTTTTTTGTACAAGAACCCCTAATAAATACAAACAATGTTATACATACATAAACATTTTTATATTAATAATATGCTGTAACTTGGCAACACACACTTTGCATACAGAGGGGCTATTGCAGAGTTGAACGCAAGCTGGCTGTAGATGCTCCAGCACTGTACCCATGGAACTAAATGCCTATATGCACCCATACGCATCTCACTGACCGAAATTCCACCCCCTCTATACACTTGGTTTGATAGTTGTTATCACCATCACTGCGCACTTACACCAGCCTGTACTAGATGCAAACATAAATCCGGAAACAGGTGTATTTCTGCTTCAGCACAACCCTGCAAAGCCCACAATTCCATCTACAGTCTGTCACTGAGCATTACCGGCGTCACAGTGCACCGCTACAGCCCAGTTACAGCCCCTTCAGTCACAAGTGAGGATGTGTTTGGCTTGCATACGACTTACAGATGTGCCCTCATACATCTAGCACAATACGCCATGCAGTGTGAGATGCTTGGTACGAGTGAGCCGCCTGGTCCTGTGCAACTCTGCTAGCATTGGGCATCTTTTTTTGCCGAAATTGTGTCTTAGTTGTAACACAATGTTGCAGAGACTGTGCTGCTAAATTTGATATATGACACTTGTATATTGTGTGAGTCTATACGGAGCAGAACAGACCTTGTATTGGAAAAAGCTGCTGCTGCTACACTGTAGCAGTTCGTATACAGATTCAGAGACTCAGTCGCACACAGATATACAAGTGTCAAACAGTATATCAATCAGCACAGTCTGCTTGTGCGTCCTAGCTGCATCGTATTGGGACTAAGGGGGTCATTCAAATCTGATCGCTACTATGCGTTTTCGCACAGCAGGTGATCAGGTACGCACAGCGCATGCATATGCACTGCAATGTGCACACGCGTTGGACAACAACAGAGGGCATCGCTGGGCAGCCACAGGATGGTGCGAAAATTGTAATCGCACGGGTGTTTGCAAGGTGATTGACAGGAGGAAGCCATTTGTGAGTGGTAACTGACCGTTTACTGGGAGTGTTCGGAAAAATGCAGGCGTGCCCAAGCGTTTTCAGGGAGGGTGTCTGACGTCACCTCCGGACCCAATCAGCCTGATGTGATCGCACTGTAGGAGTAAGTCCTGGGTGGTGCAGAGACTGCACAAAGTGAATTTTAGCAGCTCGTGGTACACATAGGATTGCACATTTGCACAGCGAATATACACTCCCCCTGTAGGTGGCCACTATCTGAACGCAGGACAGCAAAATTAGCAGCCAAGCGATCAGATCTGAATGACCAACTAATATGCATTTTCAGCAAAAACAGGGGATAACAAAACACTAGCAGAGTCTCACAGGTGCGCTGAGAGTGACTGTATCGCGTAACTTCAGCAATGATGTATAATGTATGAGGACACATCTGTAGCAACGGGTTCGGTACAGATTACCTGCGGGCGGGATGCCGGCTGTCAAAATCCAGACAGCAGCATCCCACCCGCCAGAATGCCGGCAGCGGGGCGAGTGCTATGAGCCCCCTTGCGGGCTCGGTGGTTTGCTGCGCTCACCACAGGATCTATTCCCAGTCTATGGGTGTCGTGGACATACACGAGTGAGAATAGCCCTGTTGCGCCGGGATTCCGACTGGCGGCATTGCCAGCTGTTGGGATTATGGTGTCGATATCCTGACCGCCAGGATCCCGACAGCAGGTAAATTAAAAGCATCACATAGCAACACATGCACTTGTCTATGCTTGGGAACATGTGCAAAATAAAAACACACAAGACACACTCCACAAACAGACTTTGCATTTAACTCTGCATCAGCCACAGAACGTCATTTAACAAAGTGGCTGTATCATGTGTTTCCTATTAGGAAAGGGGTGTAATAGAAAGGTTATTTCAGTGGTTTCAGGCGCAGTTACCCTGATTAATGTAATGATAATTATAACATACATTCTACCATAAAGATTGTAGCAATAGCCCTCCAATTACATAGTATGTTAGTAAGAACCAGCACAGGACTACATAACTCACATACTTATATTTCCAGTAATCCTCAAGTGCTTACAGTGATAACTAATGTGTGGCAATGTTTTTTTATTGCAAATATATATATATATATATATATTACAGGTTTTCATTTATAACTGCATCTCAATTGAACATTGGAACTGAGGCAGGGGGGTTGGGTCTTGTTTCCTGTTCTGGTCACCCTTGTTATTACGCCGGCCACAAATGGGCCAGTCCTGCTGCTACTCTGTCACAGTGCCAACTCCACTGACCGATTTTAGCCACACACACAGAGGACCCATATGAGAGTCTGAGAGAGATCTGTATGTTCAGCCCAGAGTTCACCAACATGTCTGATGATGGGCTGACTGATTACAATGGCGTCTTCTTCTTCTCCTCAGCGTACATTGCCAGCATAACCCCACTAGTAAACTACAGGACATATTTCATTCACAGACCACAATATAATTGTAAGATTTTTAAGTGCTTAATAAGTGTTCACAAACGGAGACTTTTCATGTTGCTGTGACTTTAGTGTGTGCAGTATGCGCAATAAGTGTGTGGCTGGAAGAGCTGGAATATAAAGATAGTATTTCAGTTACATGGTGCAGGATTTAAATAAGAGAATGTGGTTCCTGTTGTTTCAAATGAGAATAAGAATTACTATATGCTTATATGTGTGAAGCATTATAGGGAACAAGCAACTTTCCTAGGAGCTGACCAGAGCCTACACTGATGAGCTCTCCTGTGGTAGGAATGCCAGTCTATTTCTGCCACTGGAACGGGGCCACCAACTCAACAACTCACAGTTTAGGCTTAGTGGAAAACCCCCTGTTGATAGCAAACAATAAAAAGTGAGTACAGTGCCAACAAACTGTACAAGTAGCAAAGTGATTTTGAAAAGCTTAAATAATCCGTGCTAGCCCCACACACATCGCCTCTCCCACTACAATGGATTTGCACATTTCTGTTTGCCATTTTGACGTTCTCACACATCACACTCATAAAAGTGGCTGTAAATATCGAGGAGGCTGTCATTTACCAGCTAAGCACATCACATTCCTAAGCATCTTGTACTGTGGAACATTATTTGACACACTTTAGAACGTCACATATCATTGCATGATACAGAGTGCCCGTAACCCTTGTCATCATGAAAGTTAAGGCAAATTTTTCACATCCGTGCGAGAAACAGGTTCACAAATCAGCAATGCTACTGTAGTTACTGTGATCGTTCACACAACTTAGTCTTTCATATTTGGTTCTTTTAAATCCAGTAGATGACTGGTCCCAGCTCTTAGCTAGTGTGCGTCACTGTAAAACGCTCTGTGTTTCATAGTGGGGATGGCAGACAAGCAAAATAAAAAAAGTAGAATGAAAACTCAACAATACATGTACAACCAATATTGTCCCCTTTGTTTCCAAAACAAAAGTTCTGTTCCTATCAAATCCCTTTGTTCCTATATTGCTTCGAACTCCTTTTCAGGGATGCACCACCCCCATAATGTTCATGATGCAACCAACAATGGTTGTGCTCAGTATCCTAGGCTTGTAATAAAGCTTATTTTCCGAGTTCAGCTCATGTGAAACACGTGAGTCAGTTATTTACTGCAATGGTTCTCCCAGCAGAAATGGAAGACATCCTTGTCTAGTCCTTTTCAAGGGCTGGACAACGCACAAATAAATATCACAGGATCATCACAAGCCTGTGTAACAGCCTCTTTTTCACATCTCCTTCCTTAGCTAAAGCAAAATTAGGCTTCTGAATAGATTGTCACGCTTTCCCACAAGTCCCACAGCAGCGAGATTTGAACTGTGCAAGCTGGCAAAGTTTCAGCTGTTTCACCTTTTCACAGTACAGGGTTGTATCTCTGCAGTCAACTAGAAACAGGAAAAAACACAAGATGTTTTATTAGCATTATTTGTTATTATCGTAGAAGAACACAAACCTTCTAGTAATTGCTTCCATATTGAAAGCCTTACAGTACATGCCCACAGTAGAACAGGTTAGAAACTACAAGTTCAGGGGTCTATTCATGAAGCAGTGAAAAGAGTGGAGAAAAGGACCAGTGGAGACGTTGCCCATGGCAACCAATCAGCTTTGAAGGAAGCCTTTATCAAGTACATTCTATAAAATGTAAGGGAGATGCTGATTGGTTGCTATGGTAACTTCTCCACTGGTCTCTTTTCACTGCTTCATGAATAGACCCATAAGTCTCCAATATGCAAAAATCCGATATCAGAAGTCCAAACATTTCTGAGCGCGACTGAGATAATGACGCCTTTGCTTTCTGATGGTTCAGTGTACACAAACTTTGTTTCATGCACAAAAATCTGGAAAATATTGAATAAAATGAACCTCACACTGTGTGTATAAGGTGGATATGAAACAAAGACATTCTGGGCGGTATTCAATTCTTTTCACCCCCTTCCACACCCGTTCTGTTTTTGCTGACGTGCTTGGTATAATTATTTCAGCTCGCTACCCCCGGGGTAGCGAGGCGCCCAAATCTTTATGCAGCTAAACCTGATTACTATGGGTGCAATATGTGTGATAACGGGGATTACTTTAGAAAGGAGATTGGGCGTCATACATCATTTGAATACCACTCTCTGTGTTTAGACTTGGGTCCCATCCCCAAAAGGTATCTCATTGTGGTATCCAAATATTGCAAAATACAGAAAAATCCAGAATCCAAAATACTACTTGCCCCAAGCATTTTGGATATGGGATACTCAACCTGTATAACCATTCACATTAGTGCTTTCTCTGAGTATGGTATCCAGACAGAATTAAGATGTCCCAACAGACATGGATACAATTGTTATTTTTAGGATTACCCATCTAGCAGTTGTTTCGCCGGATCCCATTGTACATGTAAAATGAGAACTGCTACACTTGACCAAAGTTAATGTAAATACACACTTATAGTTACCTTGCGTTAAAGAGCTCAACAAATTTTATACAGGGTTTGGTAAGGTGCGATTTTGGTGGGATGTGAAAATACAACTGAGCATTTTACACACTTTCCCAAATCGCAGGCAAATTGTAAACAAATTACTGAAAAATTATGTGGTGAAAAAAAGACTATTTCTTCATAATTGTGCAAGTTATCTATAACAATCTTGTCATTCCTTTACCAGCGATTTGGGGAATGGTAAGACAGGATTTGGGACCCACCTAATCCATACCTTAGTAAATCCAGCCCTTACAGCTCATACCATTCTCACAAGGTGCCATATTGCAGCGTTGCCAGTTAGAAGGTCGCGGTCTCCAAGAACACATGTGATCTTGCACATGTTTACCAGTTCGGTGGTGTACACATTCCACACGTCTTGACTGGAAGCCATAGCTGCCACAGGTTGCCGTGCATAGGGTCCAGGGTGACACTCGCCAGTGTACGCTGCAGATGTCTGACCAGCAATTCCGGGTAGTTAGAGGCCTGGATAGAAGAAAACACAATCATTTTTAGCAGGATTATAAATAAGACATCTGATTCGCAAAGTAGTAATAACACCTTCATGGAAATATCTGGAGAGGATGCATACTAGAACTACAAATATCACTAATTTGGATGGACACAGGGAAAGTTGTTCACTATCATTACTGAAATGTGCAGTAAAACAACAGCAACTAATCTGTCCTCTTCTCTCAGGGTCTAATGTACTTAGACAAAAAATAAATGTCACTGATGAATGGGTTCTATAGCAGTGCTGCACCAAATACCAATGTTGGAAAATAACCCTCAATGGCTCTATTGAAATTGACTATCCCTGATGCTCTTTCTTTCACTATTGTCCCTAATTGGATTTGATTGCGCTAAAGGGTCAATAAACACTGTGCTTCTGTATCAGTATTAATATAGCCGTACTACTTTCTTTACACACAGGATGGTAACTACAGTTGGTGTAGGGAGTGCTAGGGCGCCCACCTCCCTTGCACTGTACAGGAGGCTGTATGTATATTCAGTAGACACGCAGCATTGCTGTGTTCAATAAATCGGACCTCTGCCAATGGTGACAAACTTATCAATCATTGATGGTTGCTAATCATCAATGGCCATCCCCAGCATGAGCCTGCCAAAGAAATTATGAGAAGAGTGGCAGCAGAGTGGGCGAGGTTAGTATTAGTGGCAATGTGGCATACTGTGATCTGGGGCCCTGGGGGGCACAACAACAGACAGAAAGGTCAGAGGGCCCTGCTTGCAAGGTTACAATAATTTGCTTACAGCCACTAACAGCCTCCTACAGCATCCTGCTACCTAATTTGCCACACTTTTGGGGTTCAGGATGATTACCCCACTCTTTCCTGCACTTCATTTAGTTTGCACGACATTGGTGTAATGTCTGTAAATTGCCTTTTCTAACTGAACTGTTCTATTTTTTTTTCAGGAACATTTTTTAATTCAAGTAATAAGATCCTAAGCTCAAGAGTGGACGCTCAATTCACAATGAGACCCTGAGGCTGGCATCTAACACGTGCTATTCGTACACATATCTTGTGCCCAGGAGATGATGTTCTGGGACAGTAGGTAACTATAATTTTTAAAATTGTTTTTAAGTCACACTGTAGATCACGCTTTATTTTATTTAATGTGTAATATATTATACACAGTCATCTGTTTTTCATATGATTTTACTAATAAATATAAGGTAATATAAAAAGCAGTGCTGATGTGCAAATCTGAGACTGCATAATGTCTTGCCATGAGCTCAGTGTTCTGACTACCCCGCCTCTAGTGGCTGGCCATGCCTGTTCAGTGGCAGCACACACTTTCTTATGGGTCCCTGGTATAGTATTCACCTGCTCTGTTCTTCATGCCCGTGTATGAGACTGCATGCTATATTCACTTACTACAGTCAAACCCTAGGGAAGAGTATTATAGTATGGAAAACAAGAATGTAATAGAACACTAAAGCTTCAGATATAAGCACACTACTGTATAGGCTCTAAAGCGTCAGGCTTAGAGGACTTACAGTCTGATTGTTAGGAAACAGCATCTTAATATTTTCCTTAGGAAATCACCTTAGTTATCCTATACTAAATTAATTTAAAGGCACTTTAAAACATATACACTAGTGTGTATATAATAATAATAATAATAATAATAATAATAATAATAACGTTATACTATATATATATATATATATATATATCTATCTATATCTATCTCCTATATAATGGCCCAGATCTGTGACTCTGTGCCTGTGTCTCTAACGCTGGGGGTGGCTAGGAGCTCTCATTGGGTTAGCAGCAGGTCTATCACACCCAGTCCACAGCTGACTGGGCGAGAAACGCCCTCCCACACAGGTTACATCCAATGGGAGGCTCTGCCCTTTGGCTGCCGTGTGTTCGCAGAGCAGGATTAACAATGGGGCTGATGGAGCCGCAGCTCCAGCCCCACACCCCAAAATAGGCCCACTGCATCTGCAGCAACATACCCTCCAACAATTTACACACCAAAATCGGACAAATTCGAAAAGGGGGCGTGGCCACGGATACAGTGGCGTGGTCACGCCCCTTTTCCTATACTTTCAATGGAAGTTTGGAGAGCCAAAGGTGGTCATTCCGAGTCGATCGCTTGCTAGCAGTTTTTAGCAGCCGTGCAAACGCTATGCCGCCTCCCACTGGGAGTGTATTTTAGTTTAGCATAAGTGCGAACGAAAGGATCGCAGAGCGGCTCCAAAGTTTTTTTGTGCAGTTTTAGAGTACCTCAAAACCTACTCAGCGCTTGCGATCACTTCAGACTGTTCAGTTCCTGTTTTGACGTCACAAACACGCCCTGCGTTTGCCCAGCCACGTCTGCATTTTTTCTGCCACGCCTGCATTTTTCCTAACACTCCCCTAAACCGGTCAGTTGGCACCCAGAAACGCCCATTTCATGTCAATCACTCTGCGGCCAGCAGTGAGACTGAAAAGCTTCGCTAGACCCTGTGTGAAACTACATAGTTTGTTGTAATAGTACGACGCACGTGCGCATTGTGCCACATACGCATGCGCAGAAGTGCCGTTTTTTTGCCTCATTGCTGCACAGCGAACAAATGCAGCTAGCGATCAACTCGGAATGACCACCAAAATCAGTACAGACAATAAAAAAAATTACCGCACCCGCCAAAAAGGTCCAGCTGGAGGGTATGCCACTGCATCTGCAGCAAGTCTCTGCGCTGTAGATAGGGGAAAACTTTTACTGCAGCATCCTATGGGGGTCATTCTGACCTGATTGCTCGCTGCAGTTCATTGAAGCGCAGCGATCAGGTTAGAACTGTGCATGCGCCGGAACCGCAGTGCGCCGGCGCATGGCTGACAGCAGACGGCTGTCGTTGCCTAGCAATCGCCTATGCCTGATTGACAGGCAGAGGCGGTCACTGGACGGGAGGGGGCGGCACGGCGGCATTTGGCGCCGATTTGTGGGCACAGTCCGGCCAACGCAGGCGTTGCCGGACCGTGAGGCGGGCGGCCCGCAGCGGCTGCATGCAACCAGGGCAGCGACAAGTAACTCCCGGCCAGCTGCAGGAGCTGCGCTGGCTGGGAGTAACTCTTCAAGTACAAAAGCATTGCTGCTGTGCGATGCTTTTGTACATGTGCGGAGGAGATGGTGGCCTGACATGCGGGGCGGACTAGCCCTGTGCTGGGTGCCCCCCCGCATGTCAGTGTAAGTGATCGTAGCTGTGCTAAATTTAGCACAGCTACGATCAGGTCAGAATGACCCCCTATGTCAGGGGTGGCCAGACTTTTGGAGTCGGCGATCTACTTTGAAAGCTAAAAAGCTTTTGTGATCTAACTAGGAGGAATAATATCGCGCGACGTAGGCGCGCGCGCAAAACAGGGGGCGTGACATAACAAAAAGTGGGCATGGTATAACAAAAGTGGGCGTGGTATAACAAAAAAAAGGGACGTCGCCTTGCTGCACAGAGTGTAATGACTGCCTCACACGAAATAACACATTGGCCCCCACAGGTAAAAACCTCAAACACATATGCTCCCACAGTGCCAGATACACACATGCCCCCACAGTGCCATGTGCCCACAGTGCCAGATATGCCCCCACAGTGCCAGATATGACCCCACAGTGCCAGATACAGATATGCCCCCACAGTGCCATGTGCCCACAGTGCTAGATATGCCCCCACAGTGCCAGATTATAGATATGCCCCCACAGTGCCATGTGCCCACAGTGCCAGATATGCCCCCACAGTGCCAGATATGACCCCACAGTGCCAGATACAGATATGCCCCCACAGTGCCATGTGCCCACAGTGCTAGATATGCCCCCACAGTGCCAGATTATAGATATGCCCCCACAGTGCCATGTGCCTACAGTGCCAGATATGCCCCCACAGTGCCAGATTACAGATATGCCCCCACAGTGCCATGTGCCCACAGTGCCAGATATGCCCCCACAGTGCCAGATTACAGATATGCCCCACAGTGCCAGATACAGATATGCCCCCACAGTGCCATGTGCATACAGTGCTAGATATGCCCCCACAGTGCCAGATTATAGATATGCCCCCACAGTGCCAGATATGCCCCCACAGTGCCATGTGCCCACAGTGCCAGATATAACCCAACAGTGCCAGATATGACCCCACAGTGCCAGATTATAGATATGCTCCCACAGTGCCAGATATGCCCCCACAGTGCCACATATGACCCACATTGCCAGATATGCCCCCACTGAGCCATGTGCCCACAATGCCAGATATGCCCCCATAGTAGAGCTCACCGTTACTGTGTGGTGAGCGCAGCGCAGTGCGCGCTTCTCCTGCCTGCCGCCCTGCTTTTCAGTCTGATCTCCGGCGGTGACGGCTGCCACCGTGTATGTCTCAAATCAGGCGCCGGTCCGCGAGCTCTCATTGGCTAACGAACCGGCACCTGATTTGAGCCATACACTCCGCCGTCACTGCCGGAGACCAGACAGAGGGGCATGGCAGCAGGCAGGAGAGGCGCGGCTTCGGGTGGCTGGGCGGAGGATCGCGATCGACTGGTCGCATGTCCGCGATCGACCAGTCAATCGCGATCGACTGTTTGGCCACCCCTGCCCTATGTCCTGCTGCCAGTCCGCCTGCCCCCTCCGGTAACAACAATTCCCACTCCCTAGCCGCGGCGTAGGCAGAACAAAAGCTGCTGCGGCCACCGGCATAGATGTGTATGAAAGCGGCACAGCGGAAGCCTTTCATAGCCCTCCCTACGCTGCATACTCTCTGAGCCCGAAGCCTCATCTGCGCGTGATGTCACAGAAGTGCCTCCCCGCCACAGCCGCACCAAGATCCCCAGAGGCCCTGACGCTGCAACACAGCACCTGGGCGGCCGGCCTGGAAGCCTCGAGATGGCTAATGAAACGGATAGAGTGGGTGATATCGCGGACAGTAATGTCTGGGCGCTGAATCAATGTAAAAGGTGACAGTGCTGTGCAGTGTAGTGGGTGTGCAGTGTCACTGACACTGCACAGCACTTTCACCTTTTACACTGATTCAGCGAGTCAGTCAGTTCTGCCAGCCAATCACTATTGCTAGCGCCGGAGTCCCAACACGCCGCATTGCAGGGAAACAGACACACTAAATAAACTACAGCTCCCAGCAGCCCTTAGTGCCGAAGCATTCCGGCGCTAAGGAATGCTGGGAGCTGTAGTTTATTGAGTGCATCTTCTTCCCTGTAACGCGGCGCATTGGGACACTGGCGCTAACAATAGTGATTGGCTGCTGTGTGAGTCTCCGGGAGAGTCACTGCCAAAGGGAAGACAGCAGCCTAGCTGCTTCCAGGAGGAGAAGCAGGAGAAGCATTACCCGCCCCTCCTCCACTCGCAGTACCTCCGGGCCACATCCGCGCACACCCCCTCCACCACCCACGGTGGCTCCAGACAACCTCCCCTACCCGCGGCACCACTGCACTTGCCCCTCCCCTACCTGCGGTGGCTCCGGACCTCCACCCGCGGCACCCGCCACTCCCCCACCCGCGCCACCCCCGCAACCACCCCTCCCCCACCCGTGGCCCCCCCGGCCTCCCTCCCCCATCCGCGTCTCCCCCGCACCCGCCACTCCCCCAACCACAGCACCTTCTAGGTGATTCATCAGGCCCTGCGTGCGCTGTTCACACTGTTGCAAGGGGCTATGACCCCTTAACCATTGCACGCCCTTTGTCCGTGCAAAATTTAACCACTCACACAATTATGATTGGAGGTAATACTCCATATAATACAATTATTGCACGCCACAAGGGTATGCAAGGGTTAAGGGGGCGTAGCCCCCTACAAAGGTGTGAAGAGCGCCTGTAGGGTGCGATCCGCCTGCGCCCTCCGGCATCAACAATCCCCACTCCCTAGCCGTGGTGCAGGTGGAACAAAATCTGCTGCGGCCACCGGCATAGATGTGTATGAAAGCGGTGCAGCGGAAGGCTTTCATAGCCCTCCATGCCCCGCATACTCTGAGCCCCGGAGCCTTCTCTGCGTGTGATGTCACAGAAGTGCCTCCCCACCACAGCCGCGCACGGATCCCCAGAGGCCCTGACTCTGCAACACAGCACCTGGGCTGCCGGCCTGGAAGCCAAGAGATGGTTAATGTAACGGATAGAGTGGGTGATATCGCGGAGGGTAATGTCTGGACACTGAACCAATGTAAAAGGTGACAGTGCTGTGCAGTGCAGTGTGTGTGTAGTGTCACTGACACTGCACAGCACTCTCACCTTTTACATTGATTCAGCGAGTCAGTCAGTTCTGCCAGCCAGTCACTATTGTTATCGCCGGTGTCCCAACCGATGAAAGGTTGTCTTTCATATTGAATCCGTCTGCAAACCATTGGAGTAATGCACCATCTCTGCGCTGTATCTACTCATGTTGTGAGGGTACTCAGTGTTGTATGTTATTAAGTGGCTGTGCCGGACCCTTGTTTGTTTCTATATATAAATATATATATATATAGATAGATAGATAGATAGATAGATAGATAGATAGATAGATAGATAGATAGATAGATAGATAGATAGATAGAGAAATATTAAAAATGCATTAAGGATATTAGTATCTTGGGTAACTTGCAATCAATAATATTTGCAAACTTGCTTCCTTCATTTGTTTCACATTTTCATTATAAGAAGCAAGTCATGTCAAAACCCATGTGATATCGGAACATACTTATTTCTCATGACAATACAAGTGACATATACAATGCTAGATATGAGAATGCTTGGAGAAATTGTGTATTCAGCTGTGGATTACCTTGGCAAGACCTGGCATTGTTCTGGTGACAAGGTGGTTCCATCCCGGGTTTGACAGAATACTTGTCTGCGCTGTACAGCCATACGCGGTCCTATGCATTGTCCATGACACTGCACAAAGAGATGAATAACAATATACTGTATTAAATACTGTACCTTTTGGATTTAAAAAAACATTCATTGATATTTAAGATATCAGTCAAAAACATGCACTATGTACAAAATGTGTAATAACTAAAACAAAACAACATTTCTTCATTAACTATTGCACTATCCTAATCCAGTTTAACAGCCACTAGTTATTGGGGAGTGGATTTCTATGTCCCTCGCTAACAATGCACTGTGAGAGGTAGACCAAGGTCATCTGCTCATTTCAATTTGGAAGCAAATGAATCAATCTTTACCAGAACGAATTTAATACCCATCTTGTAAATTTACATGATGCAAGTTACTGGGAATGCAATCCCAGGGTACGCGTCCATTTATATGATGATTTTGTTAATTCCCAAGCTAATAACTCAATCAAATTTCAAACTATCTTGAGAAAGGCTATACAAGTTTGTGCAAAATGAAATGAGAAAAATATGTGTTTGTATGAGTAGGCTGTTTTACACATTTTGGAACATATAGGGGTAATTCAGTTATGGGCGAACGGTGTGAATTACTGTTTAAACATTGGTAATGGCACCGCATCTCGACCTCTTGCCCGCTCGGCATAAACTCGAATTCGCACAAAAGTGTTTGCTACCATATGGGGTTGGAAGCTGTTTTGTGCGAGTTTGTGCGTGTATGGGCTGTCGTAAAGTGTGGCTGTTGCCACTTTGATTCTGCCGGGCAGATGTCTTCATCTGCAATTAAATTACCCCCTGCTGTATGTATCAATTATCAGCTTTTAGATCCAACAATTGTAATTTCTTATCACCTCTATTCACAGCAATATGAAATTTAAATTTGTAGGAATGTATCGCAACATACATGCAGGGACAAGGACTCCACAGCCCGTCCCTGTGATGTGAAGTGATCACATTAGCGGCGATGGACAGTGCTGTAGAAGCTGCGATTTAAAGTTGGCACCGGCCGGATGAAGAAAAGAAGAGGTGGCACCACTGGACAGGTAGGATCAGCAGCAGTATAAAGAAGCTGAGTACTGGAGAGGCATACAGTGATGAAATGTAAAATAGCATAGTGAAGCTCCCCACTGTAGCCTCTCCCAATGTACAGGTAGGCTCTCTGTGAGGTCCACCTGTCTCCCACCGTGCCCCCCCCCCCCCCAACACTCAATGACCATCAGGGATTGGGCACTAGGCCCATGTGTATAGCCAGACATTAGGCCGTGGTACAGTAGGCGGCACCTCGGCCCTAGGCCTGTGGGCTGTAAGGCGGGGACTAGGCCCGTGGTTATTAACCAGGCCCTCAGCCTGTGTCACATTAGGTGGGCAGTGTGCCTGTGCCATCAGCAATACGAGTTACCTTGGCCACTAGGTCCAGGTCGCTTTCTCACAAGTAGGCAGGCTGTAAGCCTGAGCCACATACTAAGAGTGATCTGGACACTAGGCCATGGTCACTACAACTAGGCCAAAGTAGGCAGGCCAAAAGGTCCTGAGCCTCATTAAATAAGGTGATCTGGGTATAAGGCTCAGATTACTGGAAATGCCTCGTTAGGCAGGCAAACGCCTGAGGCCCCATAAGTGGAGTGGTGTTGGGTATTAGGCCCAAACTACTTGGAGTGACCCCTGATTAGGCAGGCAAAGTGCCTAAGCCTCATTCTAATTAAAGTGATCTGGACATCAGGCCCAGATCATCATTTGATTTCCCCTGATAATTGGATCTGGGAAGTAGGCCCAGACCACTGTGTTGATAAATTTGTGACCCTGTAACAGGCTGGGCAACAGGAGCAGTTGAGTGTGTGCAGTGGTGTGAAAGCTTTATGGATCCTAAACTCCAGTTACATCCCCTGTGTGGAGGATTAGTCCAGCTCCCCACACTTACGTAGCACTCCCCACGTGGAGGACTATCAGGTCCCTCCCCCACTTAAATATCCATTGTCCGACACTAGTTGTTATAACCCCAGGGCAGGGGTAGGAAAGACTGGTTCAGAACAGCTCTAGACAGTCAGGAGCCTTAACAGACAGGACTGTTTGTTATTCTCGTATCATGTCAGTGTGGTTGTTCCGTGCAGGGCACAATTGTTAGGATTGTTTATCTGTTTGTGGCGCACTACACACACACGGCTGTGGTGCTTAATGTCTTCCTACAGGGACCTGTAAGAAAGTCCGCAGGACGAAGTACAAGATTAACACCAGTGAGCACCATCTGTGTCTGTTTGTCTGTATCTGTGTATGTTTGTTACTACCTATCCTATTATCCTTCTGGGTGGACAGTGGATCTTGCACTAAGGTGCAAGGTTGAATCTTCACATGGTGTGTGAGTATCAATAGGTGAAATTCGGGTTCTGAGGCCACGAGTGCCAAGGATGACCTTCACTTAAGCCCGAAACCCCTATTTGGGAAACATCTAGGGGGTTAATTCAGACCTGATTGCTGGGCAGTGATTTTTGCAGCCCTGAGATCAGATAGTCGCCGCCTACAGGGGGAGTGTATTTTCGCTGTGCAAGTGTGCAAACGCATGTGTAGCAGAGCTGCACAAACTGATTTTGTGCAGTCTTTGCGCAGCCCAGGACTTACTCAGGCACTGCGATCACATCAGGTTGTTCAGGACCGGATTTGACGTCAGACACCCTCCCTGCAAACGCTTGGACACGCCTGAATTTTTCCAAACACTCCCTGAAAACGGTCAGTTGCCACCCACAAACGCCCTCTTCCTGTCAATCTCTACACCTGCACTTAGTTTACAACTTTACATATCTTCCTCATTCTTGGGTTTGTCCTGAACAACATCAGAACCTCTTGACCATGTCTGCATACGTCTATGCATTAAATTGCATGTACATGAGTATTTAAATGGATTAAGACAGGTGATTTTAGTCCAAAACCAGTGAGATGGAAAGTTAAATAAGGAGAGCTGGGTCAGGCAGGCAAGTGAGATATGAAGCTGGAGGTAAATAAGAGATAGAGCTTTGATCCTGACAGGATATTTTGATATTGCTTAACTTTAAAATCAAGGGAATATTGGAATTTTTTAACCTTATATAAAACAGCTACCAATAATATGCACATAAATTTATGTAAAAGTTCTAGAAGCTCAAAGTGACCTTTAACTGTGCAAAACAGACTTGTCAATAAATCAATCCAAGGGCAGCTAGAAAATGATTGATTACAGAGAACAGTAGGTTGCAGCAAGTGTAACTACACAACAAATGACAATATAATACCAAACATTTTATGTTCTTTAAACTTAGGGAACTTTTACATATATAATTACAGTTAAATGAATTTCAGCATTTTGCACTACAGGTATTTGAGAGCCAGAGAGGGAATGTGTCTTTAACACACTCATACTGACTGCATTACATCCTCCAGTCCAAGAAATCAAAAGTACTTTCCTTTTGTTTAGATCCGCAGCTATGTCTCTAAATAGTGCAGGATAATTTGCCATATATAATTGACTACATTATCTGATATGGAAAATCTCCAAATATTCAAGCTTACCTTCTTATCATCAGTTGAAGTTCCTGTTCTTTAACAATGAGTAGCAAACTGAGATCTAGATACTCTATCCTATCTGTTTTTAGCTTGTACAGTAATAAAGACTTCAATGGCAATTAAATAATTGGATTTGTAGGGGCCAACAGCATGTCATCAGCACACAGGGCAACTTTGTGCTCCCAAGGAGCCATCTGTTCTTCCAGAACTATATGGGTTGGTTCCAAGTCTGGAAGCATAAGACTCCATCAGCAATGAGAAAATTATATATATTATGTATATACTAATGGATTTCAGGTAGGTGTCTGACATGGACTAGACTGGCCTGTAGCCTGCATATAGTACAATAAAGATTTTATTTTCATTTAAGGAGCAAGGCTGGCTCTCCATGGCATGCATCTTATAGCTCCAGCTTGACAACTTTTTACAAATCATGAAGGGTGTATTAAAGGCCTTGGTGAGAATATTGGAGATAACTTTTCTTTGTTTTTTTGGAGGGGATGGGTGGGAGAGAATATATAATAAATACCAGAATCTTGGACTTCCGATTCCGGGTTGCATTGAGTAACACACGGGCACCGGAGCTCCTCCACACCCGCCGCGAACGGGAGCTTTTCACGGCTGCCCGCAGCCTCCACTACTGCCAGCACCTCACTATAGGCTCCCCAGACCCCCAATGGACCGATATGTCACCCCTGTGCTGCAGCCTGGTCCGCACGCACAACGCCAGGAGATGCGCCGTTCTGAGGGCAATATGGCGCCGGACCGCAGCACAGACGCAGCTGTGCCAGCGCCAAAGAAGATAGCTGCAGAGCTGGCTGACTCACCGCATAAGGTATGCCGCTCCCCAGACTCCCTTGTCATGTATGGAGATGTGGTGGAAGCTATACGCTCCACCATGGCACCGCTCCTCTCACAAGCAATAACAGACATCTCCTCACAGCTGAAAGCTCTCACACACAGACTGTCACAAGCTGAGAGCTACAGTACATGATGTTGCAGAGATTACTCATAGTGTTAAGGAACTCACCTCTGATAATTATCAGATATGGAACAAGCTAGATGATATTGAAAATCGCTCAAGGAGAAATAATATTTGTCTAGTGAGTCTCCCTCAATCAATTAAAGGGCCAGCGATCGCTCACTTTGTTAGAAATATATTACCAGAACTTCTGGGAATCACTCAAGAATGCAAAGATTTGGTGATAGAACGAGCCCACAGGGTGGGTCCTACACCGACTCCGAATAAACCGAGACCACGTGTAACGCTGTTCAGATGTCTTAACTATTTACACAAAATGACGTTTTGGTCGGCCTCCCGACGTGTTAAAGATCTCACATGGGAAGGCAATAGATTGTTTATTTTTCAGGACTACTCCGTGGAACTGACCAGGGCCCGCAAAGCTTTCTCCCCAATTTGCTTGAAGCTTGTTCATGAGGTCCGCAAGTTCAGCTTGCTCTACCCAGCTCGTCTCCGCATCTACGATGGTTCTTCCCTTAAGAACTTCCTTTCCCCGAGTGATGCTGAGTGCTACCTTCGTAACCTTCATCAAGATGCTTCGGCTGACATCAGTGACCCAGTGTCAGGCCCCCCCCCCCCCAAAGAGTACCTCTCACCCTTATGGCCCTAACTTGATTGACGGTGTGCCCCTCCGTCGTTCTCACTTCTCTCCCTTACCAATGTTATGTTATGCTATGTGTTACCTTATTGCTCAGTTTCTTTTGCACATGTTGCAGCCCTCATTTTATTAGGTGATACTACGTGTTTCCGTGTTCTTATTACCCTAGCAAGGTTCTCACCTTGTTTTTGCTGTTTGCTCTGTTCTCCATATTGTATCCGCAGGTATATTCATATGTCTTTAATGTTATTCTCTATGCTGTTGTTAGGATACTGGCGGTGGCCCTTTTTACAAATGTTTTATTTTTTAGTTCGCTGGGTTTGGCGGATCTCTCCTCCTCTCTCATGCTCCCGTTAATTGCTTCTGTGATTCCTTTTCTCAATGTTGGGCAATTAATGCCACCCCGGAAGCCTTGGATCTACAGTATGCCCACATTTACACGACCCTTATCCTGTTTATGGTTTTTCAGGTATTAGCCATAGACTCCAATTCTAGGATTTGTCTTTTGTTTTTTTCTATGTTTTTGTGTTTTTGTCTCCTTCCCTACCCCCTCTTCCCTCCCCTATCTTCTTTACAGCGTTCTCTTTGCTGGTCATCTACATCATTGTCTCAAACTCAATCTACCATATTATCTTCTGACCCCTTACTATCATTATTTTCCATCTGTGTAAGGAAAACATATTGCATCAGTTCTCTCTATTCCCTCCTTACTGAATGTACCTCTGAGAAGCGATGGACGAGTGTTAGACTAAAATGGACCACAGCTCTCAACTGTAATAGCATCCGTCTAACAGACCGTATGAATTCTCAATTTCTCCAGATTATGAAAGCCCTTCAGTCTTCCTATCTACAGGAAGTTCATATTAGAACGCTCCACAGGGCATATATATCACCGACTCAATATGCTCACTTCAACCCGGGGAATTCCTCAGAATGTACTAAATGCCACTGTGCAATAGAGTCTTTCATTCACTGCATATGGGACTGCCCGTATATACAACGCTTCTGGTTCAAAATCCTTAATTATATTAAACACATATTTAAACGTTCGGTCACCCTAGACCCGGCAGCGTGTCTATTGGCTGATTTTACGAACTGGAACCTAGGACTGAATAAACAGGAGTTTACTCCTCTACTTACAATTATAGTCACAATTGCGAAGAAGATATTTCTAATTCACTGGTTGTCTCGCACTTCTCCTTCACTCTCAGAGGTACAACAGAAATTACTACAATTTATGTATTTTGACAGGAAAACCGCACTGGCCAATTTGCATACGGGGGCTGTGACGTTTCATAAAAAATGGGTCTTCTATATACTCTCACTTAACCAATCGAACCAAGACTCTATTTTTGCTCTCTTAGATCGGACGGAGTTGTCTCTCCACTAGAGAATTGTCCCCTCCTCCACGTAACCCATCCCCATCTTTTGTGATTGATATTAAGCACTCCTACCTGATAAGTTCTAGGCGCTCATCCTTGCTTCCTCATATCCACTCATATTCTTTCCAATCCCTTCTTTCCCTTTGTATGTGTTTCAGTTATTTCCCTCTCCCCCCCCCCTATTTTATTTTCTTGATGTAAATTACTACTACTGCTTATTATACGACATGTTCAATACACGTCTTCACTAGGTCTATGACCTGATCATTGTGTGAATTTATGCTGGATAATGTATGATCTTTTTGAGATGTACACTTCTCTCTGTTATACAATACTACTCAAGTATCTGTTATGTAAACACTGTTTCTTTATTGAAAAAACCCAATAAAAATAATTTACAAAAAAAAAACAAAACAGAATCTTTTATAGTGTTTAGTGTTTAGGGCCGCTAAAGGTTTTAATCCGGCCCTGACAAAACGCCTTTGAGTGTAGTTCTGCAGGAATATAAATTCCCTCCTGTCCTAAAGTCTCTTAATTTCTGCATTTTTAGACTACACAGAACTAAATATGGTGACAGCACAGCTTTACTATGCAGGTACTTTCCAATGACAATGAGGAGATGTGTAAACAGCATAGACATTATACCGGGCTGTAGTTGCGATCCCGACAATAAGGATGCCGGTGGTCAGAAGACCGGCATCGGAATACCGACACCACTCAGACTCCAGATGCTGGAATCCCAACGGTCACAATCCCGAATGTAAGTATGAGAAGAGGGTTAGGGTTAGGTTTCTGGAGGGGAGGGTTTAAGTTTAGCTGTGGGTATGGAGGGTTAGGGCTAGGGGGTGGGTAAAGGGTAGCGTTTGCCTACTTAAATAAATGTGTCAGGATTCTATTGGGATGCTGCTGCCGGTACTCTGACAAACGGCATCCTGACTGTCGGGATACCGTACCCAACCCATTGTACCATCAAGGCCAGAGACCATTGCATGCAATTTTCTTTTTATGCAGAGTCAGCACCACTGCACTGCTACTTTTGGTGTGGAAAGATATCCTGCTACCATTGGTATGGACTTGGTCTTGTAAAATACATTTTGTATGGAAATAAACTAAGTGGAAGTCAGCACAATGTGAAAGATCTGTATATGCACTACATCAACAGTTTCATGTAAGTTTCTTACCCGCCCCCAGGCAGATGTAGTCCACTCCACACACAGATGTCTACTGCAGCTCTGACTTTCCACAGGACGTTTTGCAGAAATTGTGCAGATGTCATTTGATACTGGTACAGAAATGCCTGTCCCTGTCAGTTTCTGGCAGGTAACCCTCCGGGTCTGGACACCCCCTCCGCAGCTCTGCAAACATGGTGACCAGGATGTTACCATCCACCTGAAGGAAAAATAAAATACAGATCAATTTAGTCAGTAAATAAATATATAGATTATCAGTAGTTCATCAGAACTTAAGATACAGATTTTATAGTGTGGAGGGCTTTCTACCCATGCCCATCAGATTCCCTGTCAGCAAGGCTATGGTTGTACGTCCTACCGAACTCCAGCCAATCCGAATTCAGAAGGTAGGACAACCACGGTACATTTCATCCTGAGTGTTGCACCTGCCTTGACAGCATGTGCAATGGATAATGGTGACCTGATGTATGGGTCTTGTGGCAACATGAAAGGCATATAGTGGAATATGGGGCAATCAATGTAGTGGCATGTGATGATATATGTGTGGTACTGTAAAGTGCAAAATACATTTTATGCTGAAATAGTTAGAGATGTTTAATTATTCATATCAGGGATATAACTAACCATGCCATGTGTTCTGCTATGCAATAAATACATAGTTTCTGCTCTAATTCTCAAAACCTACTTTTAGGTATTATAGAAAAATACACTTACTGCAACATTTCCTTCACAGAGGGTTTAGAAATATTATGTTCATGATACGTTTATTACCATCACCCAATTTGCGCAGAGCATCTATTCACGGGAGACAGGGGGACTGGGGGCATGCCAGCAGCTCACAGAGCGCTAAGCATGCCCCCATAGTGATAAAAATGGGAGGCGTGGCTCACAGTCGCAGAAATCCCGGGAAGCCACACCCCTTTTTGGTCACGCGCCAGAAAGTCCATCTTTTAATCCTATAGATGTTGGGAGGTATGTATTGTGGAGTCCCCAAACACAAATTAAGGTCAGGAACATGGAGCCAAATTTAATGTCTCAATGTTTTTCAAAGATTTTACAGTGGGATTTTTTTAAAGGCAAAACCAGGTTGGTTTTACTTTTTATTTTTAAATCATTGCTGTGAATCCCACCAAATTGGGACCAATTACAAATTGGGAAATTGGGACCAATTACATTTGGTCCAGATAATTACAGCAATTACATACTGTACATACTGAAAATAATAAAAACCCACAACATCAATGTTGAAGACTGGCAAGACACACACTCACTTACATATAAATATATATATATATATATATATATATATATATAAAACCAAGAAATAAAGTACCCCTTTTTTGCGCTAAAAACTATAAAGCTCGCACCACTGAGAAGTGCCTCCTGTCAGACAAGGCAAAGAATGGAGAACAGATCTAAGAAATTCTCATGGGAGCTCGACCACTTCAGATTTCACATACAAATGTGTTTATTTAAAATAATTCTTTAAACAGTAAAAACTGTACTCATATAAAAGTTTCAATAAAACATACACATGACTTTACATTACAAATGGACAGTATAGACAAATATTTATCTTGATGATTTTTGGTAATATCCACATCTACTTCTCAATGAAGCGTTCAGATGTATGTTCAAATCACAAATGCGTGAGTGCCCAACGCGTTTCGTCCTTACAGGACTTCATCAGGGGACGCAATCAATGAGATCAAAGTTTGTAAGATATCACCTCCAACTTTTGCCGTGGGTGTATATAAAAATTCTCACAGATAAAGGATCTTTTTAGTTGAAAATAGACCAATCCTATTTAAAATAAGAATATTGTAATAGACTCAAATGAGTCAATACCCTTAGTATTCTCTCAGGATTCTCATTCACAGCTGTGAATGAGAATCCTGAGAGAATACTAAGGGTATTGACTCATTTGAGTCTATTACAATATTCTTATTTTAAATAGGATTGGTCTATTTTCAACTAAAAAGATCCTTTATCTGTGAGAATTTTTATATACACCCACGGCAAAAGTTGGAGGTGATATCTTACAAACTTTGATCTCATTGATTGCGTCCCCTGATGAAGTCCTGTAAGGACGAAACGCGTTGGGCACTCACGCATTTGTGATTTGAACATACATCTGAACGCTTCATTGAGAAGTAGATGTGGATATTACCAAAAATCATCAAGATAAATATTTGTCTATACTGTCCATTTGTAATGTAAAGTCATGTGTATGTTTTATTGAAACTTTTATATGAGTACAGTTTTTACTGTTTAAAGAATTATTTTAAAATAAACACATTTGTATGTGAAATCTGAAGTGGTCGAGCTCCCATGAGAATTTCTTAGATATATATATATATATATATATATATATAGGAACAATAGTAAGTTAGTGCGCTGCTTCTTTTCTCCTCCAAAAGCCACAACGATGCAAGATTTTATGTCTTGTCTGGAGATTACACGTTTGTTCCAAAGATTCCGCAACGGAGGGCTGCTCAGTTTCTGCACACGCCACTGGGATGGAGGCACAAAAATATGAAACCAATACAGTTGAAACAAGCGCCTCATGTTGTAATACTTCTCATCAAGCTTAGCCCACAAAAAAACACTTAGGTAAGTATTCTTTGTACCGGATAAATAAATCAGTCGAGCGTATCACAATTGTCTGTCTCGTACTTTTCTCAAGATGATCTGCAATCAACAGACAGACGCCTCATGGTGCAGTAATTATCTCATTCGGTTAGATATACAGGCAACACTTATAGAGATTTTCCGCGTACCAGGATCCTGATGAAGCATGTATGAGGCGAAACGCGTAGAGGATTTTCCACTTACCTCCTCCTGAATATTGGATATCTACTGCGGTGCTGCTAAGCTAAGCCCCCATTCTTATTTTTATTTTGGTTTTTTATCGGTTGTTTATATATGTTCACTATGTGTACTATTTTTGTATGAAAATAAATGTTCCCCCCTGTTTCATATAAGAGCAGACATTTATTTGTTTGGGGACATTTGAGCTGTTGAGACAAATTGTGGACGGATAGTTGAGAGGAAGGAATCCTTGATTGTGATATACGTGAATAATTTATCTTTCTGGTTTGCGGAAAATCTCTACAAGTGTTGCCTGTATATCTAACCCATAGGTCTGCAAACTCGGTCCTCATTACCCCACACAGTGCATGTTTTGCAGGTAACCCAGCAGGTGCACATGTGTATTAATTACTCACAGACACATTTTAAAAGGTCTGCAGGTGGAGTTAATTATTTTACTTGTGATTCTGTGAGAAGACCTGCAAAACATGCACTGTGTGGGGTAATGAGGACCGAGTTTGCAGACCTATGATCTAACCGAATGAGAAATTACTGCACCATGAGGCATCTGTCTTATCCTTGTTGATTGTAGATCATCTTGAGAAAAGTACGAGACAGACAATTGTGATACGCTCGACTAATTTATTTATCCGGTACAAAGAATACTTACCTAAGTGTTGTTTGTGGTCTAAGCTTGATGAGAAGTATTACACCATGAGGCGCTTGTTTCAACTTTATTGATTTTATATATATATATATATATATATGCAAGAGATTGAAGGCTGTGCAATCGATGTTTAGCGTCCTTAATAATCCATAAAATCCATATAAATTATTGATGCTGGTGCAGGCACTTCTGAACGGTGTAACCACACTGTTAATATGAACTGCAAAAGAATGATGAAGGCGCACTCAGTGAATCATGATTAAAACAGATTTACTGAAAATAACAAGCTCACATACATCAAGGTAAGAAATAACCGGCTCATAGGATTCGACCCAGCTGTATCACGTATCACTCTCAGCGGTCCGATTCTCAGGTTGCCGGCATGTGATAAATCTCAAGTCCGCGTCTTAGCTTGCAGGACCAGTGTTCACAGTTGAAGCAAACAGGTCTTGGTTTAGGCCACGCCCAACGCGTTTCGTCACGATATGACTTCGTCAGGGGGTGTGGTCAGTGTCTCCAGCGATGTCTTATTTATGTCAGCACTAATTGCTCTTAAGGTCTTCAGGTGTGACTCGTTAATACCAGTCTTGACCATATTTAGCAGCAAACCATCATACAAAAGTTTATACAGCTTGTCATTATTACAAATATATATTACTCTAAATAAACTTTATTTATAAAATTTAACAATTTTAAAAATATGTTAATAAGATTGCCATAAAAATATATGACTTAAGTAAAAATAAAAATGAAAACTGTCAATGCAGGAATGATTTTTCAGCATGCTTTTTAAAAACATGTTTTTTAGAGAGAGACAAGGAAATAGGGTGAATTATGACAACATATATTTTGTTCATAACCAACAATAATAATACATCATATAGTTATGACTTAATGGATATATATATGAAAAATTAGAATGAAATTATGATATAATTAATGTACCAAAAATATATAAAAATTAAGTTGATAATAAAATAGTTTTAAAGATGAAAACAGATAATAATACAGATAAAGGTGAACAGACCGACATTATAAATAAACAATGGCAGAACAATCCATTAGTTATAGTGTCATATGACACCTATTTTAGCTTATCATATATTGTTTATTATGATTAAACAAACATATATGTAGATTAATACTGGTGGTAGTATTAAATAGGGGCGTATCCACTAGTGGAGAAGCGGCCGCCAGGATACGATCAGACCGGGCCGCCCACGCAACTGCCGGAAGAAGCGAGGGCAACCTAGAACGATCGCCTTACCTGTCGTTCACCCTCCCCCCGTGGTGACTCAAGCAGTCAACAACGCACCAACATTAAACAACCACAAACCCTTAAATGGCATAAGTTGCAGATAGATAATTGATTCATTTATACAAGGAATATTCATTCCACCATAAACCAGCTTATATATAGTGACCTATTTTTCGGGGAATAGTTTAGTTAGAGGATTACCATGATTTTAAAAAAGAAGAATTTAGACAGGGGGATAAATTACGATTATAATGACCAAAAACAAGAATCACTATTTTTAATTATTTTTATTATTATTTTTATTTTTATTGCCCGAAATTATTTTCAACAAGGAAAACAATAGATTTATATATTTTATATTATTGTTAGTGCAGAAATGGTGTAATGTCATATGTCTCGTTGAGACCCGATGGTACAAGGGTGTTTAATTTATATATCCAGAAGGTCTCTCTTTTACTTAATAGTTTTGAGATATCTCCCCCTCTTGTATCTACAACGACATGTTCAAGGGCTTTAAAAGTGAACTGAGCTAATGATGACTTACAACACACAGCCCAGTGTCTTGGGACACTGTGCGTAACAACTTTATTGACTATATTTCGGGTATGCTCTAGGATTCTTATTTTTAATTGGCGTTTAGTTTTCCCGATATATCTTGCCCCACACCCACATTCCAACATATATATAACATTAGTGGTTAAGCAATTGATATATCCCTTTATGTCCCATGATTCCTCTTTATTGTTACTAAAGAACTTCTTTCTTTCTTTACTGGTATATTTGCAAACCTTGCATTTATTGCATGGGAAAAAACCATTTATATTGTCAAGCCAGGTTTTTTCTGTGTTATTTTTAAGTTTAGATGGCGCTAATTTATTTTTTAAAGTGGATGCCCTTTTGAAGACTACTTGTGGAATTTCTGGAATTACTTTATTTAGTATGGGGTCAAGCTTCAAAATATCCCAATGTTTTTGTAAGATATTCTTAATTTCTCTACTTTTAGAGTTAAATCCTGTGGAGAATGGAACCAGATTAAAATAATTCTTATTCTTCTCTTTATAACTTAGGAGACATGATCTATCCATAGTTCTTACTTTATCTTGGCAATCTTTAATGAGTTTTTCTGGATATTGTTTTTCACGAAATCTATTGCTATATATTACTGATTGTTCATCATATTTATTCAAATCCGCACAATTGCGGCGAATTCTGATGAACTGGGATAGGGGTATATTATTAACCCATTTTTTAAGGTGGCAACTATTATAATGAATGTAATTATTACTATCCACTTTTTTGATATAAGTGTAAGTATCTATCTTGGACCCAGGTGTCCATTTGCTTGTGTCCAACACTAGGTCCAGAAACTCAATACGTGAGATTTGGAAATTTGAAGTAAATCGCAGATTCCACTCATTATTATTCAATCCCTGTATAAATGAATCAAAGCTTTCTTTTCCACCTTGCCAGACTATTATTACGTCATCTATATAGCGTTTATACAGTTTAATATTCTCGTGAAAGGAATTATTACTGTAAATGTTTTCAGTCTCCCATTTACCTAAATAGAGGTTTGCAAATAGAGGTTTGCAAAACTTTAGTGGCTTTCCTTTTAGACTGTATAGATTTTGTATTAAAAAATAATTACTTTTTATATAATGATCAATTTTATATACAGCAACGGGGTGTGGCGATGGGGACCCCCTATGCACCAAGTTTTGCAAACCTCTATTTAGGTAAATGGGAGACTGAAAACATTTACAGTAATAATTCCTTTCACGAGAATATTAAACTGTATAAACGCTATATAGATGACGTAATAATAGTCTGGCAAGGTGGAAAAGAAAGCTTTGATTCATTTATACAGGGATTGAATAATAATGAGTGGAATCTGCGATTTACTTCAAATTTCCAAATCTCACGTATTGAGTTTCTGGACCTAGTGTTGGACACAAGCAAATGGACACCTGGGTCCAAGATAGATACTTACACTTATATCAAAAAAGTGGATAGTAATAATTACATTCATTATAATAGTTGCCACCTTAAAAAATGGGTTAATAATATACCCCTATCCCAGTTCATCAGAATTCGCCGCAATTGTGCGGATTTGAATAAATATGATGAACAATCAGTAATATATAGCAATAGATTTCGTGAAAAACAATATCCAGAAAAACTCATTAAAGATTGCCAAGATAAAGTAAGAACTATGGATAGATCATGTCTCCTAAGTTATAAAGAGAAGAATAAGAATTATTTTAATCTGGTTCCATTCTCCACAGGATTTAACTCTAAAAGTAGAGAAATTAAGAATATCTTACAAAAACATTGGGATATTTTGAAGCTTGACCCCATACTAAATAAAGTAATTCCAGAAATTCCACAAGTAGTCTTCAAAAGGGCATCCACTTTAAAAAATAAATTAGCGCCATCTAAACTTAAAAATAACACAGAAAAAACCTGGCTTGACAATATAAATGGTTTTTTCCCATGCAATAAATGCAAGGTTTGCAAATATACCAGTAAAGAAAGAAAGAAGTTCTTTAGTAACAATAAAGAGGAATCATGGGACATAAAGGGATATATCAATTGCTTAACCACTAATGTTATATATATGTTGGAATGTGGGTGTGGGGCAAGATATATCGGGAAAACTAAACGCCAATTAAAAATAAGAATCCTAGAGCATACCCGAAATATAGTCAATAAAGTTGTTACGCACAGTGTCCCAAGACACTGGGCTGTGTGTTGTAAGTCATCATTAGCTCAGTTCACTTTTAAAGCCCTTGAACATGTCGTTGTAGATACAAGAGGGGGAGATATCTCAAAACTATTAAGTAAAAGAGAGACCTTCTGGATATATAAATTAAACACCCTTGTACCATCGGGTCTCAACGAGACATATGACATTACACCATTTCTGCACTAACAATAATATAAAATATATAAATCTATTGTTTTCCTTGTTGAAAATAATTTCGGGCAATAAAAATAAAAATAATAATAAAAATAATTAAAAATAGTGATTCTTGTTTTTGGTCATTATAATCGTAATTTATCCCCCTGTCTAAATTCTTCTTTTTTAAAATCATGGTAATCCTCTAACTAAACTATTCCCCGAAAAATAGGTCACTATATATAAGCTGGTTTATGGTGGAATGAATATTCCTTGTATAAATGAATCAATTATCTATCTGCAACTTATGCCATTTAAGGGTTTGTGGTTGTTTAATGTTGGTGCGTTGTTGACTGCTTGAGTCACCACGGGGGGAGGGTGAACGACAGGTAAGGCGATCGTTCTAGGTTGCCCTCGCTTCTTCCGGCAGTTGCGTGGGCGGCCCGGTCTGATCGTATCCTGGCGGTCGCTTCTCCACTAGTGGATACGCCCCTATTTAATACTACCACCAGTATTAATCTACATATATGTTTGTTTAATCATAATAAACAATATATGATAAGCTAAAATAGGTGTCATATGACACTATAACTAATGGATTGTTCTGCCATTGTTTATTTATAATGTCGGTCTGTTCACCTTTATCTGTATTATTATCTGTTTTCATCTTTAAAACTATTTTATTATCAACTTAATTTTTATATATTTTTGGTACATTAATTATATCATAATTTCATTCTAATTTTTCATATATATATCCATTAAGTCATAACTATATGATGTATTATTATTGTTGGTTATGAACAAAATATATGTTGTCATAATTCACCCTATTTCCTTGTCTCTCTCTAAAAAACATGTTTTTAAAAAGCATGCTGAAAAATCATTCCTGCATTGACAGTTTTCATTTTTATTTTTACTTAAGTCATATATTTTTATGGCAATCTTATTAACATATTTTTAAAATTGTTAAATTTTATAAATAAAGTTTATTTAGAGTAATATATATTTGTAATAATGACAAGCTGTATAAACTTTTGTATGATGGTTTGCTGCTAAATATGGTGAAGACTGGTATTAACGAGTCACACCTGAAGACCTTAAGAGCAATTAGTGCTGACATAAATAAGACATCGCTGGAGACACTGACCACACCCCCTGACGAAGTCATATCGTGACGAAACGCGTTGGGCGTGGCCTAAACCAAGACCTGTTTGCTTCAACTGTGAACACTGGTCCTGCAAGCTAAGACGCGGACTTGAGATTTATCACATGCCGGCAACCTGAGAATCGGACCGCTGAGAGTGATACGTGATACAGCTGGGTCGAATCCTATGAGCCGGTTATTTCTTACCTTGATGTATGTGAGCTTGTTATTTTCAGTAAATCTGTTTTAATCATGATTCACTGAGTGCGCCTTCATCATTCTTTTGCAATATATATATATATATATATATATATTCTTATATACAACCCTGAGGAACGAATGTAAAGCAATCTTGAAACATTGGTGAGATTTACTGGTATAGCTTATATACAGTATACATAAATATACCCTGCTGGAGGGTGTGTGGCGGAGGATTCATAGAGCGAACACAACAATCATTGCAGGGTTTTTGTTATCTGATGCTTCTCATCTGAGACGCCATTGTCCATCCATTTTGATGAAGCAGAAAACGTGACTCATCAAAGGAGGCATCCCTTCACTGTCAGCGGAGGTGCAAAACCGAAACAGCCGTGCAAATTAAAGCCTTTTCTGCATAGGTGCAGTAACCATCCATATGCTTCGGAGCTCCATATGCAGCAGAGATCGCTGAACTGTAATTTTAGACACACGTCTGGTAACCTCCAGGATCATTTTGACAGTGAGCTGCTCCACTGTAGCGTGTCGGCCGGCCCTCACACACCTTCGTATCCAACATTCACCTCTCATATCAGTGGCATGTGATGTCCGCAGCTTCCATGTTGGTTATTCGCAATGGTGCCATTTGTCCAGTCACGATACACCCTCACCAAAGCAGCACGCAAGCAGTTAACAAACTGCACTGTTTTAGCAATACTGCCACCCTTGGCCTGAAAGCTTATCGCTTTTAGCAACTCGGATAAAGCATCCTTTTTACCCATGACAACAAAGAATGATATGTGTGCAGACGACTTATCACACACCTTATTTATTCAGAAAGCTAGGGCACGACACGTGACGTACTTCATGGGCTACGCGCTGCAAACGTCAAATGTAGGAGGAGATCATGATAATGTGACTCGACCATGTATATCTATTTATCTATCTATCTATCTATCTATCTATCTATCTATCTATCTATCTATCTATCTAAAAAAACACATGTTGCTTCCGGAGCAATGTGTTGTGTCAAAGACAAGCAACACCTATCACCAGGATACTAATGCTTGCAGCATAGCTAAATCCCTGTTGCTGCTTTCATAATCCTGTTGTACAACTCATGTGGAAATTCTCTGCTGGACTATCCATATCAACTCCTTCATCTGCCGAGATTGAAAAAGGATTGCAACGCAGTGACAATGAGCAAAACAGTGACAAAATAAAATTTCCATGGATATCCCCAAATATATAAATATCAATGAGTACAGATGATAATTATTGAAAGTAAACATCTCAGAACTGGAAAATACAAAAAAACAAAACCTGAAACCTTAGAGGGGGTTAAACAGATGTACTGAGTTCACCTAAGAAACAAACCTCTGCGTTATATTATAAGGACAGACCACCAGCCCATTTATAGCCAACACCCTATAGCTGCACAGCTGTATCAGCTAAGTTTTAAATGTGCAAAGACGAGGAATGCACTTTTTGACGGATCAACACATCCAGATTGGAAAGAGAACTGAAACTATGCAGTACAACACTCACTAAAGTGTTTTGCCTTCTCTAATCCCCAAAGGCTACCTTTTTCTTCTTTTATATAATTGTCCACAATTCCTCCACCATAGAATGCAGGCATTTTTAGCCAAGACTTGTGTTCAGGTTGAAATGAAAACAGGATGTAGAACGTTTTCGGAGACTGTGCAATTTTCCCATATATTTTTCTTTGGTGCTGGCAAAGTAGCCATTCCCTTGGAGAGGTATCATCACGTTAGTGCTACGGTTGAATTGAAGTTCAGTAATAATTAGGTGAGCAGTACAAGACCAATGAGTTCAAGGATTTCAATATGTGAGTATTAACTGTAATTTTATAGAAGTTTGTAAGAGGATCTGGCAAACATTTCTTAACTGTTTCAGAGAATGCAGAATAGCTACAAATTGCATTAAATGATGGATTGTTAGTTTATCTTCTCACTGATTAGGGAATATGAATAATATACCCATAGTAAATAGCAGGTAGAGATGAACCACTTTTAAGAGAGACATATGGTGTGATTGGGCTACTTTTGTGCAGATGGCACCATCACCTTCTAAACATGCTGCACTTACAGTAACATACAATGGCATACCTCCTAACTGTCCCGCTTTCAGCGGGACAGTCCCGCTATTCGGACCCTGTCCCGCTGTCCCACCCGCGGGCAGCAGTGTCCCGCGGGTGGAGGGGCAGTTGGGGCGAGGCTTTGATCACCCACTGCTCTGCTCTGCAAAGCAGCCGGTGATCACTGAATACATGCTGTGCGCACGCGCACGGCATGTATTCAGAGCTAGGAGGGGAGCGGGGGCTGCCCAGCTGCTGGGGGAGTGCTGGGCACGCCCCCAAAAGGGAAAAACGGGCTGTTTGGTGAGGCCACGCCCACCCGAGCGAGGTCACGCCCATCACAGGCGAGGCCACACCTCTTTTTTCGGATCGGCACGAGAGTCCCGCTATCGCCAAGCCAAAAGTTGGGAGGTATGCAATGGGGGGGTTAGCGCAGGTACAGTATATCCGCTGCATCTTCCTTGAGCTACCTGGTGTGGATGGTGGGCCTAATTTATGTTTGTACACAATGGCCGATGTTCACACAACAGAGCAATCGTCAGCAGACTGCGCATGTGCTGCGATCGCAATGTGCATGTGCCAAGGAGCTGCTGCAATCTCACTTGCAATGAAGATTTGATGGAGAAGTGATTGACAGAAAGTGACTGTTTGAAGGTGTTAATGAGGAGTGGTTGGAAAAATGCAGGTGTGTCATGGCCATTTTCAGAGGGAGGGTGTGTCTGCAAGCTTGTACAGCAAAAACAAGGAGCCTGCATCACTACTGCTGTGTCCAGTGGGCGTAGCCATAGGCCTACCCGTAACCTCAGTGTTCCTCGTTATTGCTTTCTGTGGCACTGTAAGGATAATTCCCTCTCTTGTGTAATAAACATAGATCTCCTAGTACGTCACTGCTACAGGTACAGCAGGTTGGTTTCACTGCAAAGTGTGTTCAAGTGAACCCATCTCTTCAGGTAGTGCTAAACAAAGCAATTAAAGATGTTCCATTGGGTCTAGAAGATCTAATTGGAACCACAAAAGGCACAGTCCAGGGAGAGTAGGGTGCATCTGTGGCTAATAGATGCCAGAGGAAAGAGACCCACAACTTGGCCGTGCATGCACAGTAACATCTTTTGCAGGACAGACCTGTTTTGAGAGCCTCGGCGGGTCCTAGTGCCCGCTGTCTCTATACTATGTTAAGGAGGCAGTGCAGAGTGCTGCTCTCCCATCAGCATTGACTGGCGCCTCTCAAATTTTTACATTTTTATTTGGGGGTGGAGTCCAAGCTCCCCCATAGGCGTTTTCAATAATGAGTGCACACGGGCCCCTAGGTCGGGGGAGGGGGCACACCACATACGCTGCACCCATATTGTATACGTACCCCTCCGGAGTCCTGCAGCAGTAGCCCTGCAGTGCGGCCACTAATAACTTGTGAAATGTCCGCCATTGCCGAGTGATATACGCACCAGAGATGTCCCCGGGAACAAGGCGCGGGTGCCATGTTTCCGGATACCTGCGCATGCGCAGTAGACTCTGGTATTGCGCAAGAGTCTATTAGCTGCCGGAGAGGAGGGGGCACGTATTCAGTGGTCAATGGTCCTATTGCATTTCATGATTTTGTCAAAGAGAAAAAGAGGAAAAAATTGCACAAGGGATGAGGATAGTATAACAATATATATGGAACAAATTCCGGGATCCTTTTTGCTGTACCATTTCTAATATCCCTATATGTCTGGCTTACAGCTAACTCAAAGGATCCATGTTACAAGGAGGGAAAAAAGACACTTTTCTGAGTTATTTCCACTGCCAAATACATTTACAATGAGTCAGAAATGCATATGCAAGAGAATAATGTAGCAATGCAGAGACTGCAAGGGTTAAGTGTTGGTCAGTGTTACAGCAGGTGATGAGACTGTAAGTTCCAGCACATCTTGGAGCTGATATGGCTTATATGACAAGTGCTGGAGAGTCATACAGATTCCTGAGAAGCAACATACTGTTTATTAATACTAGAATTTAGGCTAAGCTGGGATATGATTACATTGACCTCTCTGACAATGCATGTGATGAAGGAACTTTTCCTAGAATATGTAATGTCTTAAAAGCTGACATCATGAATTGAAAAAATCTTTGTAAGTAAATACCCAATACTAAATGTGCTCTTCTCCAGTGCCACCCTTAGTCTGCACACACATGATAATGCTTCTGGCATTGATCAGAGTCATTTATCATTATTTAGCTGTGTTTCTGACAGTCCTCATAACACTGCGGGGTCACTGGCAAGAGAAAAGACCTCCTGGCTTTAATGTGGTTTGTGGTTTACACCCAGCAGTTTGAGTCCCAAAGTGGACTGGAATCATCTGTGTAGTATGTATGAGAACACTCTGGCTTACACAAAGCAGAAAGCGCGTTTGTGCTCCGGGAAGGGAACAGACATAAATCACATCAATTATTCTTGTCGAAATGCTCCTGTCAGCACATCAAATTGCTGGTATCAGTGAGAAGAGCTTGTGCAATGTATATAGCCTATGTATAAACACAGATAAACTTCTGGCTGAAAATGAATGCAGGATGAAGAGAAATACAAACAGAATGACAGATAATATTTTCATTGCATTTGGTTTCTTATGAAATCAAATGAGTCATGGAATAGGAGGCCTAGGACACACTTATTTAACTATTCACCAGGCATGTTCAGTGTCAATGTTCACCTAGGGCTGTGAGGTGAGGTGAGAGCCTTATCATCTTACCTTGTCTCTGGGTCCCTAGTTTGCCTCTCCCTAGCTCTGCCAGCTCTCTGGTAACTGAAGAATACAATATAATAACATAACTCTGAAACAAGTCTCCTGCACTGTTAACTGCAATCACTGCAGTCTATTGGCTACAGCATGGGAAAAGTGGGAACAGGAAAGGGGATGCAGTCAATATACCTCCAATAAAAATCCAGACGGTCGAAATCCCGACAGCAATTGACCGACGGTCAAAATCCCGACAAGGTCAAAATCCCGACATGGACAAAATTCCGACATTTAAAATACCAACAAGGTCAAAATACTGACATGTAAAATGCCGACAGGTCAAAATGCCGACATTAGTTTTTCAGGATTTTTTCATTGAAACCGACTTGTTCATACTTTACCATCCCAGTGGACCTGGAGGGGGAATATAATAGTGTGCCGAGCGCAGCGAGCCATGCGAGGAGACGCGGTACACTTATATGGTGCCCATGTCGGCATATGTCAACATACACACAAAAAACAACAATGAAAAGGCATGTCGGTATTTTGACCTGTCGGCATTTTACATGTTGGTATTTTGACCTTGTCGGTATTTTAAATGTCGGTATTTTGTCCATGCCGGGATTTTGACCTTGTCGGGATTTTGACCGTCAGTCAATTGTTGTCGGGATTTCGACCGTCGGGATTTTGATTGGAGGTATTTCATACCGATCTCAAGGAAAGGGAGAGAAAGTCCTAACTTCACTCATTGTGACGATCACTGCTGTCAGTGACTGGAGCTCTCATTCAGGTCACAAGGAAGGTGGCAGTTAGACCAAGCTTTATGCCTAAGAAAAAGGCAAGGGTCAACATTTTCTAACTACTTATATTGTTTTATCGTTTTTCTGAGACCCACAATCAGGGAATACAGAAATTTAAACTCACTTGAACAATATGTTATATGAATACATGAAGCCGTAGCTGCTCATGGGCCCTGGCCATGCCAATGCCAGACCTAAAGTAGGCCTCACAGGCACTGCACGCCTCCTGTAGTATTGTGAGAGGCGTGGCTTTGGGGAGGTAGTGAAGTCAGACCGCTATTGGCTTTAGGCCTAGCACTGTGTAATGAGGGGGGGGGGGGGGGGGGGCAGTGCCTAAGGAGGACTCTGGAACCCTGCTCACCAGCATCACCTGTTGCACACTTGATGTAATGACATCATAAGATTGCATGTCACAGGAGAGGAGCGTGAAGATCAAGAGTAATATAAGTTGAATACTGGGCCAAGGAGCACAATAAAGCAGATATTTGCAGAGGGGCTGGATTTGTGTCATTTTGCAACAAATGGCCTAATGAATGTTATTTTCAGAGTAAAAAGTGAGCTATGACCAATAAGTAGTCAGATCAGTATGTATTCTTTATTATTGTGCATAGCGTTAATTGTTAGGAAGCATTTAGGGGTCCCTTATCGCTGCAATTCACGGTGATAAGGAATCTTTATTCACCCAAATGTATCATTTCTTAGTCACCAGTAAAGGGGCTCCCAGAGAAATCTTCAGGATCTCTCTCTGGTGAATAGTGTAGCCAGAGCCGGCCCTAGCCAATATGATGCCCTAGGCAAGATTTTGGCTGGTGCCCCCTAGCACCACTGATGGTTCCGCCTCTGAACTTGCACCTCTTTCCCAGCACCATCAACCCATAGCAGTCTTTATTTTGGGGTTTGTACCCCCTATATTTTAAATAGGAACAGTACGCACATTTGGCGCGCAGCTCAAAAAGGGGGGTGTTTTTGCTGGCAAGGGGCATGGCCACACAATAGTACCCCCAATTCCAATTACGCTACACAGTACTGCAACTTTATTCACATTTGATCATGCAATAGTGTCCATAATTCTTATTACATCCCACAGTAGTATCACTTTACCTTATAAACGTTACTCCTCACAGTAGAGCTCCTTATTCACATTACATCACACTGAATTGCTCCTTATTCACATTACGCCACACCATATTGCTCTTTATTCACATTAGACGAGACAGTAGTGCCCTTTCTATATGCAACGCCACATAGTAGAGCCCCTTATACACATAAAGCCACACAGTAATGCCCCTTACACATATGAGACACATTATTAATGTCCTTATACACATAATGCACCTTACACATTATGACAACCTTTATTAATGCCCTTTTACACGTAATGTCCCTTACACATATGCTGCACATTATTAATGCCCTTATACACATAATGACACACATAGTGCTCCCTACACATTTGCTGCACATTATTAGTGCCCCTATACACATAATGACACACATACAGTAGTGCCCTGTTACACATATGCCGCACATTATTAATGCCCTTATACATATAATGACACACATAGTGCCCCTTACTCATATGTTGCACATTATTAATGCATTTTTACATGACACACATAATGCTCCTTACACATATTCCGAACACTACTGCACAACCAACCTACTCACATGCACACAACACTCACACTGCCACTAACACTGTGACCTCTGCCTCTGCTTGAATACAGATGTGTCCTCATACATCTTGCCTCAATGCTAACGTCGGGCACATTTTTTTCTGAAAATGCATCTTATTTGCATTGCTATGTGGCTAGGATGCACAAGCAGCTTCTGCTGATTAAAATGATATGCAGCATGCCTATATACTGTGTGAGACTGTGGCTGTATCTGCATATGAAATGCTACACACAGAATATAGGCATGCCGCATATCATTTTAATCAGCAGAAGCTGCTGATGCCCCTAGGCATACCAGATGCCCTAGGCAATTGCCTAGTTTGCCTATGCCTATGGCCGGCTCTGAGTGTAGCCCATAGTGGCCAGAGCCAAGCTCCGGACTTGGTAAATCTGACAACTAAGCAGCGCCCATTGAAACAAGTGTATTTGAGAGATATCCCAGAAATATCCTTTAATAAATATGACCCTGAATTGATGATGTTGTTGATACTGTATGTTTTGTACTGTGAAGAACTGAAGAAAGCCGTTTTGATTCAACGTCCAAAGTTAATGTGCATACTAGAACTGGGCGTGCCTAATGTTAAGCACATTGTAAGTTGTAACAATGTTATAGAACATATTTTAGAGCTTAACATTACTATATAATTAAGTATTGAATTGTGAACATATTGATGTCCATAAGTCCAAAATGTTAAACTGAAGAGATTTACAGTATTTAGTTTTTCTAAGTATGTGTTAGCCATAATAGTGGTTTGCAGAATACAGATATGGTCTCATACACCTAGCCTTATTATGCCATACAGTGCAAGACGACTGGCACGAATCTGAGAATGTGGACATTATCATAATGGTGCAGCATTTTATGTTTTATTCTGTTTACTTAAAATTAGAGATGAGCGCCTGAAATTTTTCGGGTTTTGTGTTTTGGTTTTGGGTTCGGTTCCGCGGCCGTGTTTTGGGTTCGAACGCGTTTTGGCAAAACCTCACCGAATTATTTTTGTCGGATTCGGGTGTGTTTTGGATTCGGGTGTTTTTTTCCAAAAACACTAAAAAACAGCTTAAATCATAGAATTTGGGGGTCATTTTGATCCCAAAGTATTATTAACCTCAAAAACCATAATTTACACTCATTTTCAGTCTATTCTGAATACCTCACACCTCACAATATTATTTTTAGTCCTAAAATTTGCACCGAGGTCGCTGTGTGAGTAAGATAAGCGACCCTAGTGGCCGACACAAACACCGGGCCCATCTAGGAGTGGCACTGCAGTGTCACGCAGGATGTCCCTTCCAAAAAACCCTCCCCAAACAGCACATGACGCAAAGAAAAAAAGAGGCGCAATGAGGTAGCTGTGTGAGTAAGATTAGCGACCCTAGTGGCCGACACAAACACCGGGCCCATCTAGGAGTGGCACTGCAGTGTCACGCAGGATGGCCCTTCCAAAAAACCCTCCCCAAACAGCACATGACGCAAAGAAAAAAAGAGGCGCAATGAGGTAGCTGACTGTGTGAGTAAGATTAGCGACCCTAGTGGCCGACACAAACACCGGGCACATCTAGGAGTGGCACTGCAGTGTCACGCAGGATGTCCCTTCCAAAAAACCCTCCCCAAACAGCACATGACGCAAAGAAAAAAAGAGGCGCAATGAGGTAGCTGTGTGAGTAAGATTAGCGACCCTAGTGGCCGACATAAACACCGGGCCCATCTAGGAGTGGCACTGCAGTGTCACGCAGGATGTCCCTTCCAAAAAACCCTCCCCAATCAGCACATGATGCAAAGAAAAAGAAAAGAAAAAAGAGGTGCAAGATGGAATTATCCTTGGGCCCTCCCACCCACCCTTATGTTGTATAAACAAAACAGGACATGCACACTTTAACCAACCCATCATTTCAGTGACAGGGTCTGCCACACGACTGTGACTGATATGACGGGTTGGTTTGGACCCCCCCCAAAAAAGAAGCAATTAATCTCTCCTTGCACAAACTGGCTCTACAGAGGCAAGATGTCCACCTCATCTTCACCCTCCGATATATCACCGTGTACATCCCCCTCCTCACAGATTATCAATTCGTCCCCACTGGAATCCACCATCTCAGCTCCCTGTGTACTTTGTGGAGGCAATTGCTGCTGGTCAATGTCTCCGCGGAGGAATTGATTATAATTCATTTTAATGAACATCATCTTCTCCACATTTTCTGGATGTAACCTCGTACGCCGATTGCTGACAAGGTGAGCGGCGGCACTAAACACTCTTTCGGAGTACACACTTGTGGGAGGGCAACTTAGGTAGAATAAAGCCAGTTTGTGCAAGGGCCTCCAAATTGCCTCTTTTTCCTGCCAGTATAAGTACGGACTGTGTGACGTGCCTACTTGGATGCGGTCACTCATATAATCCTCCACCATTCTATCAATGTTGAGAGAATCATATGCAGTGACAGTAGACGACATGTCCGTAATCGTTGTCAGGTCCTTCAGTCCGGACCAGATGTCAGCATCAGCAGTCGCTCCAGACTGCCCTGCATCACCGCCAGCGGGTGGGCTCGGAATTCTGAGCCTTTTCCTCGCACCCCCAGTTGCGGGAGAATGTGAAGGAGGAGATGTTGACAGGTCGCGTTCCGCTTGACTTGACAATTTTGTCACCAGCAGGTCTTTCAACCCCAGCAGACCTGTGTCTGCCGGAAAGAGAGATCCAAGGTAGGCTTTAAATCTAGGATCGAGCACGGTGGCCAAAATGTAGTGCTCTGATTTCAACAGATTGACCACCCGTGAATCCTTGTTAAGCGAATTAAGGGCTGCATCCACAAGTCCCACATGCCTAGCGGAATCGCTCCGTGTTAGCTCCTTCTTCAATGCCTCCAGCTTCTTCTGCAAAAGCCTGATGAGGGGAATGACCTGACTCAGGCTGGCAGTGTCTGAACTGACTTCACGTGTGGCAAGTTCAAAGGGCATCAGAACCTTGCACAACGTTGAAATCATTCTCCACTGCACTTGAGACAGGTGCATTCCATCTCCTATATCGTGCTCAATTGTATAGGCTTGAATGGCCTTTTGCTGCTCCTCCAACCTCTGAAGCATATAGAGGGTTGAATTCCACCTCGTTACCACTTCTTGCTTCAGATGATGGCAGGGCAGGTTCAGTAGTTTTTGGTGGTGCTCCAGTCTTCTGTACGTGGTGCCTGTACGCCGAAAGTGTCCCGCAATTCTTCTGGCCACCGACAGCATCTCTTGCACACCCCTGTCGTTTTTTAAAAAATTCTGCACCACCAAATTCAAGGTATGTGCAAAACATGGGACGTGCTGGAATTTGCCCATATTTAATGCACACACAATATTGCTGGCGTTGTCCGATGCCACAAATCCACAGGAGAGTCCAATTGGGGTAAGCCATTCCGCGATGATCTTCCTCAGTTGCCGTAAGAGGTTTTCAGCTGTGTGCGTATTCTGGAAAGCGGTGATACAAAGCGTAGCCTGCCTAGGAAAGAGTTGGCGTTTGCGAGATGCTGCTACTGGTGCCGCCGCTGCTGTTCTTGCGGCGGGAGTCCATACATCTACCCAGTGGGCTGTCACAGTCATATAGTCCTGACCCTGCCCTGCTCCACTTGTCCACATGTCCGTGGTTAAGTGGACATTGGGTACAACTGCATTTTTTAGGACACTGGTGAGTCTTTTTCTGACGTCCGTGTACATTCTCGGTATCGCCTGCCTAGAGAAGTGGAACCTAGATGGTATTTGGTAACGGGGGCACACTGCCTCAATAAATTGTCTAGTTCCCTGTGAACTAACGGCGGATACCGGACGCACGTCTAACACCAACATAGTTGTCAAGGACTCAGTTATCCGCTTTGCAGTAGGATGACTGCTGTGATATTTCATCTTCCTCGCAAAGGACTGTTGAACAGTCAATTGCTTACTGGAAGTAGTACAAGTGGGCTTACGACTTCCCCTCTGGGATGACCATCGACTCCCAGCGGCAACAACAGCAGCGCCAGCAGCAGTAGGCGTTACACGCAAGGATGCATCGGAGGAATCCCAGGCAGGAGAGGACTCGTCAGACTTGCCAGTGACATGGCCTGCAGGACTATTGGCATTCCTGGGGAAGGAGGAAATTGACACTGAGGGAGTTGGTGGGGTGGTTTGCGTGAGCTTGGTTACAAGAGGAAGGGATTTACTGGTCAGTGGACTGCTTCCGCTGTCACCCAAAGTTTTTGAACTTGTCACTGACTTATTATGAATGCGCTGCAGGTGACGTATAAGGGAGGATGTTCCGAGGTGGTTAACGTCCTTACCCCTACTTATTACAGCTTGACAAAGGGAACACACGGCTTGACACCTGTTGTCCGCATTTCTGGTGAAATACCTCCACACCGAAGAGCTGATTTTTTTGGTATTTTCACCTGGCATGTCAACGGCCATATTCCTCCCACGGACAACAGGTGTCTCCCCGGGTGCCTGACTTAAACAAACCACCTCACCATCAGAATCCTTCTGGTCAATTTCCTCCCCAGCGCCAGCAACACCCATATCCTCCTCATCCTGGTGTACTTCAACACTGACATCTTCAATCTGACTATCAGGAACTGGACTGCGGGTGCTCCTTCCAGCACTTGCAGGGGGCATGCAAATAGTGGAAGGCGCATGCTCTTCACGTCCAGTGTTGGGAAGGTCAGGCATCGCAAACGACACAATTGGACTCTCCTTGTGGATTTGGGATTTCAAAGAACGCACAGTTCTTTGCGGTGCTTTTGCCAGCTTGAGTCTTTTCAGTTTTCTAGCGAGAGGCTGAGTGCTTCCATCCTCATGTGAAGCTGAACCACTAGCCATGAACATAGGCCAGGGCCTCAGCCGTTCCTTGCCACTCCGTGTGGTAAATGGCATATTGGCAAGTTTACGCTTCTCCTCCGACAATTTTAGTTTAGGTTTTGGAGTCCTTTTTTTTCTGATATTTGGTGTTTTGGATTTGACATGCTCTGTACTATGACATTGGGCATCGGCCTTGGCAGACGACGTTGCTGGCATTTCATCGTCTCGGCCATGACTAGTGGCAGCAGCTTCAGCACGAGGTGGAAGTGGATCTTGATCTTTCCCTAATTTTGGAACCTCAACTTTTTTGTTCTCCATATTTTATAGGCAGAACTAAAAGGCACCTCAGGTAAACAATGGAGATGGATGGATTGGATACTAGTATAGAATTATGGACGGACTGCCACGGTTAGGTGGTATAAAAAAACCACGGTTAGGTGGTATATATTGTAATACAATTATGGATGGACGGACTGCCTGCCGAGTGCCGACACAGAGGTAGCCACAGCCGTGAACTACCGCACTGTACACTGGTTGATAAAGAGATAGTAGTATACTCGTAACAACTAGTATGACACTATGACGGTATAAAGAATGAAAAAAAAACCACGGTTAGGTGGTATATATTATAATAATACAATTATGGATGGACGGACTGCCTGCCGAGTTCCGACACAGAGGTAGCCACAGCCGTGAACTACCGCACTGTACACTGGTTGATAAAGAGATAGTAGTATACTCGTAACAACTAGTATGACTGACTATGACGGTATAAAGAATGAAAAAAAAACCACGGTTAGGTGGTATATATTGTAATACAATTATGGATGGACGGACTGCCTGCCGAGTTCCGACACAGAGGTAGCCACAGCCGTGAACTACCGCACTGTACACTGGTTGATAAAGAGATAGTAGTATACTCGTAACAACTAGTATGACTGACTATGACGGTATAAAGAATGAAAAAAAAACCACGGTTAGGTGGTATATATTGTAATACAATTATGGATGGACGGACTGCCTGCCGAGTTCCGACACAGAGGTAGCCACAGCCGTGAACTACCGCACTGTACACTGGTTGATAAAGAGATAGTAGTATACTCGTAACAACTAGTATGACTGACTATGACGGTATAAAGAATGAAAAAAAAAACACGGTTAGGTGGTATATATTATAATACAATTATGGATGGACGGACTGCCTGCCGACTGCCGACACAGAGGTAGCCACAGCCGTGAACTACCGCACTGTACACTGGTTGATAAAGAGATAGTAGTATACTCGTAACAACTAGTATGACACTATGACGGTATAAAGAATGAAAAAAAAACCACGGTTAGGTGGTATATATTATAATACAATTATGGATGGACGGACTGCCTGCCGACTGCCGACACAGAGGTAGCCACAGCCGTGAACTACCGCACTGTACACTGGTTGATAAAGAGATAGTAGTATACTCGTAACAACTAGTATGACACTATGACGGTATAAAGAATGAAAAAAAAACCACGGTTAGGTGGTATATATTATAATACAATTATGGATGGACGGACTGCCTGCCGAGTGCCGACACAGAGGTAGCCACAGCCGTGAACTACCGCACTGTACACTGGTTGATAAAGAGATAGTAGTATACTCGTAACAACTAGTATGACTGACTATGACGGTATAAAGAATGAAAAAAAAACCACGGTTAGGTGGTATATATTATAATACAATTATGGATGGACGGACTGCCTGCCGACTGCCGACACAGAGGTAGCCACAGCCGTGAACTACCGCACTGTACACTGGTTGATAAAGAGATAGTAGTATACTCGTAACAACTAGTATGACACTATGACGGTATAAAGAATGAAAAAAAAACCACGGTTAGGTGGTATATATTATAATACAATTATGGATGGACGGACTGCCTGCCGACTGCCGACACAGAGGTAGCCACAGCCGTGAACTACCGCACTGTACACTGGTTGATAAAGAGATAGTAGTATACTCGTAACAACTAGTATGACACTATGACGGTATAAAGAATGAAAAAAAAACCACGGTTAGGTGGTATATATTATAATAATACAATTATGGATGGACGGACTGCCTGCCGACTGCCGACACAGAGGTAGCCACAGCCGTGAACTACCGCACTGTACACTGGTTGATAAAGAGATAGTAGTATACTCGTAACAACTAGTATGACTATGACGACGGTATAAAGAAAGAAAAAAAAATACCACGGTTAGGTGGTATATAATTATACAATTATGGATGGACGGACTGCCTGCCGAGTGCCGACTGCCGACACAGAGGTAGCCACAGCCGTGAACTACCGCACTGTACTGTGTCTGCTGCTAATATAGACTGGTTGATAAAGAGATAGTATACAACAATATACTACTATACTGGTGGTCAGGCACTGGTCACCACTAGTCACACTGGCAGTGGCACTCCTGCAGCAAAAGTGTGCACTGTTTAATTTTAAATTAATATAATATTATGTACTCCTGGCTCCTGCTATAACAACCTGCAGTGCTCCCCAGTCTCCCCCACAATTATTATAAGCTTTTATACATTGATGTGCAGCACACTGGGCTGAGCTGAGTGCACACAGACTGAGTCACACTGTGTGACTGCTGTGTATCGTTTTTTTCAGGCAGAGAACGGATATAGCAGAGAACGGATATATTAAATAAAAGTTAACTTAACAACAACTGCACTGGTCACTGTGGTAAACTCTGTCTGCACAATCTCTCTCTCTCTCTCTCTCTTCTAATCTATTCTAATGGAGAGGACGCCAGCCACGTCCTCTCCCTATCAATCTCAATGCACGTGTGAAAATGGCGGCGACGCGCGGCTCCTTATATAGAATCCGAGTCTCGCGAGAATCCGACAGCGTCATGATGACGTTCGGGCGCGCTCGGGTTAACCGAGCAAGGCGGGAAGATCCGAGTCGCTCGGACCCGTGAAAAAAAAAAGTGAAGTTCGTGCGGGTTCGGATTCAAAGAAACCGAACCCGCTCATCTCTACTTAAAATCCACATTTTATAGCTGACATTTCTGGACAAATTTGTTTTTATTTATCTAGCAAGAAGCATAGATAATTAGCTATTGCATAAGCTTTGTGACTCCTATATGTTTGAAGCAGCAAACCCATAAACCACATACATAAATCACTGTGGCAGGCTATAACAATAATGTTGCTATTTACAATTTCCCTTTGGTTTGCTTCTTTGCACTGCTATTGAATATTCTGTAGTTTTTTCACAGTGTTATGTGACTATCATGGCAACCACAGTCACATGGCACAGTAGTGGGCAGAAAGGCTTTGGAATACTCCTCTGATCTATGTTTTTACTGTGACATCCTCCCCTTCCTTCTGCCTTCACAAGGCATGCTAACTGTTGAGAGCATATGCCTGTGTAACAGAATGACTATGTCTACTTCTGGCAACCAGGAAAGCTGTTTTTTTATGTTGTCTACACTGTGACAACACACCCTCCTTCTTATCCGTGGCAAGCATAATGGTTTGTCCTCCACAAAGGACTTGAAATGGAGATAATAATTTATAGGGGGATAGCTAAGGAAAATGATTCATACCTAAAAAGGTATATTTATTACTGCTTTTTTTTTAATCTACTGTATAAGAATGACAGAGTAAGCAGGCATTACTGGTAGTTTCTGCAAAATTCCACATACATCACAATATAGTGCATGCAGATTTACTTGCTGACACTAAACGAAAAGTAATTATAGTACTAAATAAATAGAAAAACACTCTAAATCCATGGTAAAATGATTATGTGAATGTAATATAAACACTGTATATAAGCATAATACAGACCTTGGTGAACAGTCTCTTCTGTTACATGCAATGGGCTTTACTGGTGGTCTTGACTTATTTAGGCAGTGAGACACATTGACCTCTTGCTTGTCCAGAACACATCTCAATTGTGTATGTTGGACACCTCTGTTACCACATGATGCTGTGCATGGTAGGAGACCAATAACTGCCCATTGGTAATCCGGAGATGCTACAGGAAGTGAGAGAGGAAAACAATTGTGTCAAATACTTTCATTTTCAATCTGTAATCTATGTATAATTTGTTTGCTGAGATTACAATGTGAGAAGTGCCATAATTTAAATAGATTTTTTTCCCTAAATCTCATAATTGAAAACTATTTTATTTTATTAGTTGCTGCACTCCTAGGAAACTGCAAAAAGGAAAACTTTTTAGAGATAATAGGATTTTAATTACCTACCTGTAAATCCTTTTCTCATAGTTCGTAGAGGATACTGGGGATTAATTTAGTACCATGGGGTATAGACGGGTCCACTAGGAGCCATGGGCACTTTAAGAATTTGATAGTGTGGGCTGGCTCCTCCCTCTATGCCCCTCCTACCAGACTCAGTCTAGGAAACTGTGCCCGAGGAGACAGACATACTTTGAGAGGATAAAAAGGATAGTGGTGAGATTCCGAACCAGCACACCCAAACTACAGGAAAGCTAAGCTAACCAAACTTGAAACAGGAACAGCAACAGCTGAACCAAACAACAATACTTAACCAAGTAACAGTGCAGGAAGAACGAAGCACCGGGTGGGCGCCCAGTATCTTCTACAGACTACGAGAAAAGGATTTACCGGTAGGTAATTAAAATCCTATTTTCTCTTATGTCCTAGAAGATACTGGGGATACATTTAGTACCATGGGGAAGTACCAAAGCTCCCAAACTGGGTGGTTCTGCAGGAACCTCAGAGTGCAGAGGTTCCTGCAGAACTGACTGAACAAACTGATGGTCCTCAGAGGCCAAAGCATCGAACTTGTAGAACTTTGCAAACGTGTAAGAACCTGACCAAGTAGCTGCTCAGCAGAGCTGTAAGGCCGAGACACTGCGGGCAGCCGGCCAAGAAGAACCCACCGACCTAGTCGAGTGTTCCTGAACAGATTTAGGAACTGGCAATCCTGCCGTGGAATAAGCATGCTGGATAGTGAGCCTGATCCAGCATGCAATTGACTGCTTTGAAGCAGGACATCCAATTTTATTGGGATCGTAAAGTACAAACAGCGAGTCCGATTTCCTGTGATGAGCTGTTCTCTTCACATACACCTTCAAAGCGCTCACAACATCCAAAGACTTTGAAGTAACAGAGGTGTCGGAAACAACCAGAACCACAATAGGTTGGTTGACATGAAACGCAGACACCAACTTAGGAAGAAATTGTTGACGAGTCCTGAGTTCAGCTCTATCCTCATGGAAAATTAAATAGGGGCTCTTGTAAGACAACGCCCCCAATTCCGACACACGAAGCCAAGGCCAACAGTGTAACGGTCTTCCACCAAAGATATTTTACATCTACCTCCTGTAATGGTTCAAACGAGTCCAATTGGAGGAACTGCAGCACCAAATTGAGATCCCAAGGTGCAATGGGAGGCACAAAGGGAGGTTGGATGTGCAGAACACCTTTCAAGAACGTCTGTACCTCAGGAAAAGAAGGCAATTGTTCTGAAAGAAAATGGACAAGGGCGAAATCTGGACTTTTATGGAGCCCAAACGTAGGCCCACATCCACTCCCGACTGCAGAAAAAGCAGGAAACGTCCCAGCCAAATACGGTGGTAATGTTTAGACGTTACCCCCTTTCTGGCTTGGATCATAGTTGGGATGACCTTGTCAGGGATGCCTTTCCTGGCTAAAATCAGCCGTTTAACATCCATGCCATCAAACGTAGCCATGGTAAGTCTTGATAGACGAACGGGCCCTGTTACAGAAGATCCTCGCGAAGAGGTAGAGGCCACGGATCTTCGAGGAGCATCTCCAGAAGGTCCGCGTACCAGGCCCTTCTTGGCCAGTCCGGAGCAATGAAAATTGCTTGAACCTTTTCCCTTTTTTTTCTTTTCAGAATTCTTGGGATCAGAGGAAGTGGAGGAAACACGTACACCATCTGATAGATCCATGGAGTCCTCAGAGCGTCCACTGCCACTGCCTGTGGGTCTCTCGACCTGGAACAATACAGCTTGAGCTTCTTGTTGAGACGAGAGGCCATCATGTCGATCTGTGGACATCCCCATCGACGTGTCAAGCATCTGAACACCTCCGGGTGAAGGCCCCACTCCCCCGGGTGCAGGTCGTGTCTGCTGAGGAAGTCTGCTTCTCCGTTGTCTACTCCCGGAATGAAAACCACCCACAACACTGTAGCGTGTTTTTCTGCCCAAAGGAGAATTCTTGACACCTCTGACATTGCTGCTCTGCTTTTCGTTCCGCTCTGTTGGTTTATGTACGTTACTGCCGTCACATTGTCTGGACTTGATTGGCCCGATCTTGAAGAAGATATGAGGCCTGCAGAAGAGTTCTAGAATGTTGATTGGAAGGGTGACTTCCTCACTTGACCATCTTCCCTGAAACTGCACACCCTGGGTGACTGCTCCCCAACCTCTGAGACTTGTGTCCTTGGTTAGCAGAATCCAATTTTGAATCCCGAAGCGTGGGCCCTCGATTAGGTGAGAAGTCTGTAGCCACCACAAAAGGGAGATTCTGGACTTTGGTGCAAGTGAAGATGTGATCCGGACCATTTGTCCAACAGGCCGAGCTGGAAGGGTCTTGCATGAAACCTTCCGTACTGAAGAGCCTCGTAAGAGGCCACCATTTTCCCCAGAGGGCGAATGCATAAATGTACAGATATCTGGATTGGCTTCAGGACATCCCGAACCATCGACTAGATTACCAATGCCTTTTCCAACGGAAGAAAAACTTTCTGCGACTGTGTGTCCAGTATCATTCCCAGAAATGGGAGCCTCTGAGTTGGCTCTAGGTGAGATTTCGGAAGATTTACAATCCATCTGTGATCCAGGAGTAGTTTGGTTGTGAGGCCAATGCTGTTAAACAACCTCTCCCTGGATGGAGCCTTTATCAGATCGTCCAGGTACGGAATTATGTTCACTCCCTGCTTGCAAAGGAGAAACATCATCTCTGCCATCACCTTGGTGAACACCCTTGGTGCCGTGGAGAGACCAAAAGGCAGGGCCTGGAACTGGTAGTAACAGTCCTGCAGTGCAAATCGTAGATAAGACTGGTGAGGCCGCCAGATCGGAATGTGAAGGTACGCATCCTTGATATACAGAGACACTAGGAATTCCCCCTCCTCCAGACCTGAAATCACCACTCTCAGAGACTCCATCTTGAATCTGTACCAGTTTTTGAATGGCACCCTGTAAGGTTATACTTGCGTCTTGTGAAACTGGTAAGCCTGATTTGAAGAGTCTGTGAGGTGGGAGCTCCTGAAACTCCAGTCTGTTGCCCTGGGAAATAAGATCTATGACCCAGGGATCCTGGCATGATGTTGTCCAGATGTGACTGAAATTTTTTAGATGGCTCCCACCTGCCAGTCTTCCAGGCATCACGGTCCACCGTCATGCTGAAGGCTTTGAGGAAGCAGAGCTGGAGCTCTGATCCTGAGAAACGGCAGTTGCTGGTTTGCGTGGTTTACCTCTAGCACCTCTGTTGGCTGTAGAAGATCCTCTGACTTTGCCCTTAAACTTGGCAGTCCGAAAGGTCTGTAGAGTAGGTCCTGAGTAGGTCTTCCTGGTTAGGGGAGCTGCAGTAGGAAGATATGTGGACTTACCCACAGTAGCTTTGGAGATCCATTTGTCTAGTTCGTCTCCAAATAAGGCCTCTCCTGTGAAGGGTAGGCCTTCCACGCCTTTCCTGGAGGTCGCGTCCACAGTCCACTGGCGTAACCATAAGCCCCTGCGTGCTGACACTGCCATAGCAGTGGTACGTGCATTAAGCAAACCTACTTCCTTTATGGCTTCCACCATAAAGTTCACAGAGTCCTGTATATGCTGCAGGAGTAAAACAATCTCCCCCCTAGATAAGGAATCCAACCCCTCAATTAGGTTACCTGACCATTTAGCAATGGCTTTAGTAATCCACGCATAGTGGGTCACTGGGCCACCCTAGCAGCAGTGTACAAGGATTTGAGTGTAGTCTCAATTTTAGGATCAGCTGTGTCTTTCAGGGAGGCTGAACCAGGGACAGGTAACACAACTTTTCATGACAACCTGGACACTGATGCATGCACTATCGGTGAACTTTCCCATTTTTTTTCTATCCTCAGGAGGAGAAGGAAAGGATGAGAGTAACCTCTTAGAGATTTGAAATTTCTTATCAGGATTAACCCCGGTTCTTCAAACAGGGTATTCAATTCTTTTGACACAGGAAAAATGACTGAGGACTTCTTTTTTACATTAAAATAAGATTCCTCACACTCCTCTGCCACCTTATCAGGAATTTGCAGAACATCTCTGATAGCTTCTATAAGAGCCTCTATTCCCTGTGACAGAGCAGCACCTCCCCCCCCCCCCCCCCCTCCTCCACCTCCCCCTCCTCCATGTCTGACCTCTCAGAGTCAGACTGCAGGATATGGGCCATAGATCGTTTTTGCGGACAAATGGCAGGGGACTGAGACGCTTGTTTGGGGACTGAGTCTCTATTCATAATCTCATCCACAGACTGTCTTAAGTATTGAGTCTCTTTCTCATGGCGGGACAATTTATTAGATATTGGAAATCATTCCTTTAATGGAATCCAGCCACGCTGGTTCAGCCCCGCTAGCCTGAGAAGGTGCACTACACTGAGTACACAGTAGTGAGCTCCCTGGGGAAGAGGAACACTCTGCTGTACATGATACACACTCTTTGCCTGACATATTGTAAATGTGACAGCACACACACAGGAAAGGTTAAAAACACAATTAACCCACAAAGAGCCCTTCCAGGGAGACACAGAGATATTGGAGCCAGCACACCGCGCCCTTATTGCTAATGCCAAGCTTAGCTGGGTCGCAGACTAAGTACCCAGATTTGGGACTTAGTACACTAATAATTGCTCCCCCCCTGCTATGACCCCCTGGTAACGCTGAGGTAATCTGGAGTCACACCGGAGGAGCTGCTCGTCTCTGTCAGTCAGCGTCTGTGTCCACTGCAGAGGGAAAATGGCACTGGTGAGCTGCTGTATCCGCTCATAGTGAAGCCCCTCCCCTTCAATGGCGCGCGGTCTTCCTGTTTTTTTATACTGGCTGAGGTAATTTTGTGCTTAAAATGGAGACAGATCCGTTTTAAGGCTTTGATTGCCAGTCTGGGTACTGTGTACAGTGTACTGAGACGCAGTTGTATACTGAGTCTGGTTAGAAGCCATGCGTCCTTACCCTCATGCCGCCATAATGGGCGGCAACCCACTAGCTAGGACGCCAGCTTATTACTTACCACTCTTCTGGCTCTGTTAAGGGTGGCGGCGTGCTGCGGGAATGTACGCTCGCCGTGGTGGGGCTTGCGAATAGTTCCCTCAGGAGCTAGTGTCCTGTCAGCGGGGACCATTAACCCTTCAAGAGGTTGGCCGTCTCCCCCCCCCCCTCAAGTCCCACAAAGCAGGCAGGCTGGTGCCATCCAGTCCTGCCTGAAAATATCAAACAGAAAAATAAATGCAGAAAACTCTTCAGGAGCTTCCATAAGCGTGACCGGCTCCTCCAGGTACATATTCTAAACTGAGTCTGGTAGAAGGTGCATAGAGGGAGGAACCAGCCCACACTATCAAATTCTTAAAGTGCCCATGGCTCCTAGTGGACCAGTCTATAACCCATGGTACTAAATGGATCCCCAGTATCCTCTAGGACGTAAGAGAAAATTACGATAATGATAGAAGTTATTGTATCATGCGCCTAATGCAGCTTATGATTTTAGACAGAAAATGTGACCTTAATGTTTTGAACACTGATCAGGCCAGAATGCAGTTTTACACTACAGAATTAGTTTTCACCAGTGTATACATTTCTCTCTCACAGGCTCATTGGACATTTCTCTTACACAGAAAGTAATGTTTGGGATTAAGGCCCCCATTTATCAAGCTTTGGAGAGTGATAAATAGCACAGTGATAAAGTACCAACCAATCAGCTCCTAACTGCCATATTACAGGCTGTGTTTAAAAAATGACAGTTATGAGCTGATTGGTTAGTACTTTATCATCGTGCTATTTAGCACTCTTCAAGGCTTGATAAATGGGGGCCTAAATATTTAATAGAATCCACTTGCTTACATTAATATGGAGACCTGCACTCCATGTACTAAATGTGTAGAGAGCACAATAGAAACCCTATATTACCTGATGGTTTAGGAGTTTGGACATAAAAGTATATACTGTAACCAGTTTCCATAGTGGCGAAGGTCCAGGCGAAGGTCCAGGCAATGCCTCTATAGTATTATGGGGTAAAGCAACCAATCAGATGCTGTCTATCATTTCTCTATTGCCTTTTAGAAAACGATGACAGCATCTGGTTAGTTGCTATGGGCACCATCACCAATTCTCTGTTTTAGAAGCTTGAGTAAAGTTACCCCGATCAGTCACAGGACTGTGCACGTACTGCAGAGTCTCAGTCAGATCTTTGAAAGCAGAGCAAAGGCCAATAGAGGAACAGGATCTCAAGGCGAACAGGGGAAACTTTGCACTGACAATCCCCTTACCTCAGACCGCGTAGCGACCGCATCACCTGCAGTGGCCAGAGTTTAAAGACTGAAGCTCTACTGAAGAGGACTGGATGCATTGTAATTCCCAGCCTGAGCGTAAAAGAGCAGACTATAGTGTGACCAAGCAACAGGTAAAAGTGAGATTTGGGTGGTACACTTGTATTTGCTAATCAGGGGAGACATGAGAAAAGTTTTCTCTTTTATGACAAATCTTAAGCATCCCTTGCTGCCTCTTGTGTTACATGGTAATGGAAAGTAATAAAGGAATCTGTCTGCTTACCACTTCATAGAAGATATCAATTGAAAAGATACAGTGGAGTGATGTATCAAACATTCTAAAGAGGACATGCTGAGAAGTTGCCCATAGCAACCACTTTCTACTGTAGCTATAATTTATAGCATGTACTTGACAAATGACATCATAAAGTTGATTGGTCAATACGGGAAACGTCTCCACTCCTCAGTAGAAGATTTGATATATCTCCCCGATAGTAATACAAAACATGAATAAATAAACTGCCATGTTATTAGACAACAAGTACTTCATTTTACCTTTAATTGACAAAGAAGCTCTTTGCATAAGAGAATCAGATGTGTTCCTAATAACACAACTATATTCTCCTTGGTGATCTTTGCTTATATTAGTTAGACGCAGGATCTGTCCTTCTTCCATCACCTCATGTGTTGGTCGTGCTCCATTGATCAGTAGCTGACTTCCATGAAACCAAGATATATTGGGAACGGAAACCCCCTTCACAGGACAACCTGATAGACAAGTCGAAGACATGCAGTCAGAGTAAGGAAAACATCAAACATAACAATAATTCTACAGTACTTAATATGTTATAATAAATAGGTTTCCTCCTACTCTTGAAACGACCATGGCTTACACAGACTTAACCAATGACAATGTATGGGATTACACGATAAATAAAAAGTATTTCTCATTGCTATCTTTGGGTCTCACTTTTGTTTTTATTAGATAATCTGTATTTGTCAAATTTGTGCTTAATAAAAAGACTCCTCGAATGTTTCCAGTATGAAAAGTGAGTTTAACAGAAGTTGAAGGATATAAACCCTCACTGAAGTATAATTCACCTCATACAGTATGTACCAAACTGTCCCTGGAAGTTACTGCCCATGCTTAATTCTATAGTTCAGCACTGCTTGCCTCATGCAGTTACCAGTATTTCTGATCACTGTCTAGGTCCCTACAAGTGATATTTTATTGAATTTTGTTTAATCTACACAAAACTTCAAAACAATCTTGGAAAATGTAACTATTGCAAGTCTGAAAGATATGACCACAGTATGTTCAAATATGTTCACCTTTCGATGGTCATGTAGTACAGGTATAGTGCACCGTACTGTACTCCCAATAGAGATACTACACTGTTTAAGCAAGTTTTAAAATTAATTCATCCCATGCCAGTTTAATAGCCTTGAACATGCTCACAGCACACTTTGCTTTGGAGCTGGTGTATTTGTGGGTCAACCTAAATTTAAAAAAGGTAAGAAGCCAAATAGGTTCGGAAAATATGTTAAATGTATGACAGACACATTTTGTCAGAAGAGGAATTTGCTCCTCAATTAGCTCCTAACTTCCAAGTTACAGACTGCGTTTAGAAAATGACACTTGGGAGCTGATTGGTTGGTACTTTACCTCTCTCCACTTTATTTCTCTCCAAGGTTTGATACATCTTTCCCTAAATATGGGTCTAGCATGTTCAAGGCATGTGTTCAACTTTAGAACTGGCCCCAGATCATGTTTGAGATGTTTGTCAAACTAGCCTGGTTCTATAGTATAATGCATAAAAGCATCTCTATTGGGGATTAATATACATGAGTCTATCTGGAAAGTGATGTGTCTATGAGAAGCTTTACAATATGAAGCTTTCAATAAGCAATATCATATTTATTTTAAAAGAAGGCCAATATTTCCTTTAACTTACAAGTATTACAATACAAATCTAAAACACATTTTGATACAAACATAACATTGCATCAATGACTTAGAAATAAAACCACCAACAAGGAGACTGACAGCTGAGCAGCAGTAATAGGAATAAGGAAGTGAAAATAAGGAGTAAGAAGAGACTGTGGCTTTAGTGATCCTACCCAGACAGGCAGAGACTCTTAAATGTCTCTAGTTATTTAGGATAAGACAATGAGAGGTCACAGGTATTCACTTAGATATTTGGGCCAGCACTAAAGTATCCATGCCAGTTGTGGAAACAGCGGATTTCAATGGTTGTTTATGTACTGTTTTATTTCTCTGCAGATCTAAATATCACCTAAATAAACATAACACATAATGCTTTTCACAGAAAATGTATACAGGGAATACCCCTTTCCTCAAACTGTTCATTTGGTACTGTTTCACTATGCAAAACACATTTAACAGGAAAGCAGTAATAACAATACAGCAAATATGCCAAGAACATAGTAAGAATCTTTTATTGAAAATAATATACAATTGTTTTATTATTATAAATAAGAATTTACTTACCGATAATTCTATTTCTCGGAGTCCGTAGTGGATGCTGGGGTTCCTGAAAGGACCATGGGGATAGCGGCTCCGCAGGAGACAGGGCACAAAAGTAAAGCTTTTACAGGTCAGGTGGTGTGTACTGGCTCCTCCCCCTATGACCCTCCTCCAGACTCCAGTTAGGTACTGTGCCCGGACGAGCGTACACAATAATGGAGGATTTTGAATCCCGGGTAAGACTCATACCAGCCACACCAATCACACCGTACAACTTGTGATCTAAACCCAGTTAACAGTATGATAACAGAGGAGCCTCTGAAAAATGGCTTCCTAAACAATAACCCGAATTAGTTAACAATAACTATGTACAAGTATTGCAGATAATCCGCACTTGGGATGGGCGCCCAGCATCCACTACGGACTCCGAGAAATAGAATTATCGGTAAGTAAATTCTTATTTTCTCTATCGTCCTAAGTGGATGCTGGGGTTCCTGAAAGGACCATGGGGATTATACCAAAGCTCCCAAACGGGCGGGAGAGTGCGGATGACTCTGCAGCACCGAATGAGAGAACTCCAGGTCCTCCTTTGCCAGGGTATCAAATTTGTAAAAATTTACAAACGTGTTCTCCCCTGACCACGTAGCTGCTCGGCAGAGTTGTAATGCCGAGACCCCTCGGGCAGCCGCCCAAGATGAGCCCACCTTCCTTGCGGAATGGGCCTTAACAGATTTAGGCTGTGGCAGGCCTGCCACAGAATGTACAAGTTGAATTTTGTTACAAAACCAACGAGCAATCGACTGCTTAGAAGCAGGTGCACCCAACTTGTTGGGTGCATACAGTATAAACAGCGAGTCAGATTTTCTGACTCCAGCCGTCCTTTAAATGTATATTTTTAAGGCTCTGACAACGTCCAACAACTTGGAGTCCTTCAAGTCGTCTGTAGCCGCAGGCACTACAATAGGCTGGTTCAGGTGAAACGCTGATACCACCTTAGGGAGAAAATGCGGACGCGTCCGCAGCTCTGCCCTATGTCGAATGGAAAATTATATAAGGGCTTTTATAAGACAAAGCCGCCAGTTCAGATACTCTCCCGGCCGAAGCCAGGGCCAGTAACATAGTCAGTTTCCATGTGAGATATTTCAAATCCACATTCTTTAGTGGTTCAAACCAATTGGATTTGAGGAAATCTAAAACTACATTTAGATCCCACGGTGCCACCTTAGGCACCACAGGAGGCTGTATATGCAGTACTCCTTTGATAAAAATCTGGACCTCAGGGACTGAGGCCAATTCTTTGTGGAAGAATATTGATAGGGCCGAAATTTGAACCTTAATAGATCCCAATTTGAGACCCATAGACAATCCTGATTGCAGGAAATGTAGGAAAACGACCCAGTTGAAATTCCTCCATCGGAGCACTCCGCTGCTCGCACCACGCAACATATTTTCGCCAAATACGGCGATAATGCTTCGCGGTGACTTCCTTCCTTGCCTTTATCAAGGTAGGAATGACTTCTTCTGGAATGCCTTTTCCTTTTAGGATCTGGCATTCAACGCCATGCCGTCAAACGCAGCCGCGGTAAGTCTTGAAAAAGACAAGGACCCTGCTGAAGCAGGTCCCTTCTCAGAAGTAGAGGCCACGGATCGTCCGTGACCATCTCTTGAAGTTCCGGGTACCAAGTCCTTCTTGGCCAATCCGGAGCCACTAGTCTTACTCCTCTTTGCCGTATAATCCTCAATACCTTTGGTATGAGAGGCAGAGGAGGAAACACATATACCGACTGGTACACCCAAGGTGTTACCAGCGCGTCCACAGCTATTGCCTGCGGATCTCTTGACCTGGCGCAATACCTGTCCAGTGTTTTGTTGAGGCGAGACGCCATCATGTCCACCATTGGTTTTACCCAACGGTTTAATAGCATGTGGAAAACTTCTGGATGAAGTCCCCACTCTCCCGGGTGAAGGTCGTGTCTGCTGAGGAAGTCTGCTTCCCAGTTGTCCACGCCCGGGATGAATACTGCTGACAGTGCTATCACGTGATTCTCCGCCCAGCGAAGGATCCTGGCAGCTTCTGCCATTGCCCTCCTGCTTCTTGTGCCGCCCTGTCTGTTTACATGGGCGACTGCCGTGATGTTGTCCGACTGGATCAACACCGGTCTTCCTTGAAGCAGAGGTTCCGCCTGGCTTAGAGCATTGTAGATTGCTCTTAGTTCCAGAATGCTTATGTGAAGAGACTTTTTCAGGCTCGACCACACTCCCTGGAAATTTCTTCCCTGTGTGACTGCTCCCCAGCCTCTCAGGCTGGCATCCGTGGTCACCAGGATCCAATCCTGCATGCCGAATCTGCGGCCCTCCAATAGATGAGCCTCCTGCAACCACCACAGAAGGGATACCCTTGTCCTCGGCGACAGGGTTATCCGCAGGTGCATCTGAAGATGCGACCCTGACCATTTGTCCAACAGATCCCTTTGCATGGAATCTGCCGAAAGGGATTGCTTCGTAAGAAGCTACCATTTTTTCCCAGGACTCTTGTGCATTGATGTACAGACACCTTTCCTGGTTTTAGGAGGTTCCTGACCAGGTCAGATAACTCCTTGGCTTTTTCTTCGGGAAGAAAAACCTTTTTCTGAACTGTGTCCAGAATCATCCCCAGGAACAGCAGACGAGTTGTCGGCATTAATTGGGATTTTGGAATATTCAGAATCCATCCGTGCTGCTTTAGCACCTCTTGAGATAGTGCTAAACCCATCTCTAGCTGTTCTCTGGACCTTGCCCTTATTAGGAGATCGTCCAAGTATGGGATAATTAATACGCCTTTTCTTCGAAGAAGAAATATTATCTCGGCCATTACCTTTGTAAAGACCCGAGGTGCCGTGGACAAACCAAACGGCAGCGTCTGAAACTGATAGTGACAGTTTTGTACAACGAACCTGAGGTACCCCTGGTGTGAGGGGTAATTGGAACGTGGAGATACGCATCCTTGATGTCCAAGGATACCATAAAGTCCCCTTCTTCCAGGTTCGCTATCACTGCTCTGAGTGACTCCATCTTGAACTTGAACTTCTTTATGTATAGGTTCAAGGACTTCAGATTTAGAATAGGCCTTACCGAGCCATCCGGCTTCGGTACCACAAATAGAGTGGAATAATACCCCTTCCCTTGTTGTAGAAGAGGTACCTTGACTATCACCTGCTGAGAATACAGCTTGTGAATGGCTTCCAAAACCGTCTCCCTTTCTGAGGGGGACGTTGGTAAAGCAGACTTCAGGAAACGGCGAGGTGGCTCTGTCTCTAATTTCAACCTGTACCCCTGAGATATTATCTGCAGGATCCAGGGATTTACCTGCGAGTGAGCCCACTGCGCGCTGTAATTTTTGAGACGACCGCCTACCGCCCCCGAGTCCACTTGCGAAGCCCCAGCGTCATGCTGAGGCTTTTGTAGAAGCCGGGGAGGGCTTCTGTTCCTGGGAAGGAGCTGCCTGTTGCTGTCTCTTCCCTCGTCCTCTGCCTCGTGGCAGATATGAATAGCCCTTTGCTCTCTTATTTTTAAAGGAACGAAAGGGCTGCGGTTGAAAGGTCGGTGCCTTTTTCTGTTGGGGAGTGACTTGAGGTAGAAAGGTGGATTTCCCGGCCGTAGCCGTGGCCACCAAATCCGATAGACCGACCTCAAATAACTCCTCTACGCATCGCCTGTCCACTGTCGTGTCCATAAAGCTCTTCTGGCCGAAATGGACATAGCACTTACCCGTGATGCCAGTGTGCAGATATCTCTCTGTGCATCACGCATATAAAGAAATGCATCCTTTATTTGTTCTAACGACAGTAAAATATTGTCCCTGTCCAGGGTATCAATATTTTCGATCAGGGACTCTGACCAAACTACCCCAGCACTGCACATCCAGGCAGTCGCAATAGCTGGTCGTAGTATAACACCTGCATGTGTGTATATACCTTTTTGGATATTTTCCATCCTCCTATCTGATGGATCTTTAAGTGCGTCCGTCTCAGGAGAGGGTAACGCCACTTGTTTTGATAAGCGTGTTAGCGCTTTGTCCACCCTAGGAGGTGTTTCCCAGCGCTCCCTAACCTCTGGCGGGAAAGGGTATAAAGCCAATAACTTCTTTGAAATTAGCAGTTTTTTATCGGGGCACCCCACGCTTCATCACACACGTCATTTAATTCTTCTGATTCGGTAAAAACTACTGGTAGTTTTTTCACACCCCACATAATACCCTGTTTTGTGGTACCTGTAGTATCAGCTAAATGTAACATCTCCTTTATTGCCAAAATCATATAACGTGTGGCCCTACTGGAAAATACGGTTGATTCGTCACCTTCACCACCGGAATCAGTGCCTGTGTCTGGGTCTGTGTCGACCGACTGAGGCAAGGGACGTTTTACAGCCCCTGACGGTGTTTGAGGCGCCTGGACAGACACTAATTGAGTGTCCGGCCGCCTCATGTCGGCAAACGACTGCTTAAGCGAGTTGACGCTATCCCGTAATTCCACAAATAAAGGCATCCATTCTGGTGTCGACCCCCTAGGAGGTGACATCCTCATATTTGGCAATTGCTCCGCCTCCGCACCAATAACGTCCTCATACATGTCGACACACACGTACCGACACACAGCAGACACACAGGGAATGCTCTATACGAAGACAGGACCCACTAGCCCTTTGGGGAGACAGAGGGAGAGTCTGCCAGCACACACCAAAAAGCGCTATATATGACAGGGATAGCCTTATGATTAAGTGCTCCCTTATAGCTGCTTTTATATTAATATATTGCCATTTATTCTGCCCCCCCTCTCTGTTATACCCTGTTTCTGTAGTGCAGTGCAGGGGAGAGACCTGGGAGCCTTCCTGACCAGCGGAGCTGTGACAGAAAATGGCGCCGTGTGCTGAGGAGATAGGCCCCGCCCCTTTTTCGGCGGGCTCGTCTCCCGCTATTTAGTACATTTAGGCAGGGGTAAATATCTCCATATAGCCTCTGGGGCTATATGTGAGGTATTTTTAGCCTTTTTAAAGGTTTTCATTTGCCTCCCAGGGCGCCCCCCCCCAGCGCCCTGCACCCTCAGTGACTGCCGTGTGAAGTGTGCTGAGAGGAAAATGGCGCACAGCTGCAGTGCTGTGCGCTACCTTAAGAAGACTGCAGGAGTCTTCAGCCGCCGATTCTGGACCTCTTCTTGCTTCAGCATCTGTGAGGGGGCCGGCGGCGTGGCTCCGGTGACCATCCAGGCTGTACCTGTGATCGTCCCTCTGGAGCTTCATGTCCAGTAGCCAAGAAGCCAATCCATCCTGCACGCAGGTGAGTTCACTTCTTCTCCCCTCTGTCCCTCGTTGCAGTGATCCTGTTGCCAGCAGGAATCACTGTAAAATAAAAAACCTAAGCTAAACTCTCTAAGCAGCTCTTTATGAGAGCCACCTAGAATTGCACCCTTCTCGGCCGGGCACAAAAATCTAACTGGAGTCTGGAGGAGGGTCATAGGGGGAGGAGCCAGTACACACCACCTGACCTGTAAAAGCTTTACTTTTGTGCCCTGTCTCCTGCGGAGCCGCTATCCCCATGGTCCTTTCAGGAACCCCAGCATCCACTTAGGACGATAGAGAAATCAATATACTTACAATATTAAGCACCCAAGCCATTCTAAGGTAATGTATGTAAATGTATACTAAATACATGTCCCTAAAATGACCTTTGAACTGGTAGATGGAGCCAGGTTTCAGCATAGTAAAACACTGGAGCCCACCCGAAGAACTGCTGTCATTGAGGTACATAAGCAGCTGCCAGCTGGGTAAACATGCTAGAAAGGTTAGCAATTATGACGTTGATAGCTTGTGCATATATATACTGACTCACTGAACCAAAGGCGGATGGTTGGGTGGATTCTACAAGTGGACATGATTCTTTGACAAAAAACTTAGAAAACTGTATAGCGTATTTTAAGGCATTATTGTGCTATATTCATAAGTGATAAGTAATACATCTTTAAATTGACGTCACTAATGACCTCTGACCCAGCTTCTGCACAGCGCTCTTTCTCTTCTGGTTGGCAAACAAATGGACATGTATGCCCCTCTGTAACAGTGGGCGCCCCAAGAGAAACCATATACACTGGGCTGTGAATATGAGACCTGATCGCACGCACAATTTTTTTAGCTGCGCCACGATCGGGTCAAAACTGCGCATGTGTATGCGCCGCAGTGCGCAGTCACGTTGTATGGCTGCAAAGTGGATCGTTGCTGTGCGATGGATTTTACGAAGAATCCATTCGCACAGCCGATCGCAAGGAGATTGACAGGAAGAAGGCGTTTGTGGGTGGTAACTGACCGTTTTCTGGGAGTGTTTGGAAAAACGCAGGCGTGTCCAAGCGTTTGCAGGGCGGGTGTCTGACGTCAATTCCGGGACCTGACAGGCTGAAGTGATCGCAAGGGCTGAGTAAGTTCTGAGCTACTCAAAAACTGCATCAACTGGTTTTGTAGTGCTCGGCTGCACATGCGATTGCATACTTGCAAAGCAAAAATACACTCCCCTATAGGCGGTGACTTTCTGATCGCAGCGCTGCAAAAAGTAGCTAGCAAGTGATCAGGTCTGAATTAGGCCCATAGTTTCAGGGCCGTATACACTGAACCACATATCTGGAGCTCAGAGATTCTGCCCGAACTCGTACGTGTTTTTTAAAGCAGCAAATGTTTACCATGCAAAACCAACCTGGTTTTGCCTTGTAAATGTTTGCTGCTTAAAAAAAATGTACTAGTTCGGACGGAATCTCGGAGCTCCAACTGTCTCACACTCCATTACATCTGGCCCACTGCATTATAAATGCCACTGCCAGCACTAGTTACAGCTCTATACTGTGTGTACAAACCTGGCGCACCACAACACCCAGCATAACCTTGCAAACACTCCTGACTGCAACAGGAGAATCCTGTTATCCTGTACCTGCTATTAACCCTGTGTTTACTTGTTCCTGTTTATACCTGGTTAATAACCATTCACCTGGTTAAGTCATCTACTGTGTGGACTAGCCTCCATTTACACACTGCTGCCACCTACAGTACCACTGTAGTGTCTGCCAATATAGCCACTCATATGACGTCCTGAACAGGTATGTGGTTAATATACCGGCTGTCGGGATCCCGGCATACAGGATCCCGATGCAGGAATCCTGACAGGCGACTAGATGGCAGAGGTCGGAATCCCGACCGCAGCCCCGTATTTCCACTCGAGTGGTGGGTCCACACCACCACCTGAGTGGGAATATAACATGAAGCGAGCAAAGCTCGCCACCGGGCCCGATGCGTGACCAGCGCAGTGAGCCCGCGAGGGGACTTGTTACGCTCACAGCCTATATACGGGCTGCTGGGATGCCGCTGTGAGGATACTGACCGCCGGCATCCTGACAGCAGGTATATAATATGTACACCCCTGGCCAATTACAATACATAATGCTATTCAGTCATAGGTATCCATCAAGCTGCAGATGAAATTGAAGGTAATGCTGCACAGTGTATTTTATCGTATGTTCATAGCAAATCTATATTCACATTAAAGTAGAGGACAAAACACCACATGCCTGGTGCACCATGTACTCAGTTATTCTTTCCTCTCTTTAGCACAACTATATGGTAAAGACCACCACCTGGGGGCTTGCTGGAGGGGGCAATGCCTGCATAACATAAGGTAATGGTCACTAGTTTATGCATGAATCCTAATCCCAGCTGCTCTGAGACACGGGCTGCAGCTAATGACAGATGTATGCAGTTTTCATAATTGTAGATTTGTTAAAATTGAGAAGAAATTCAAGCTTGTCATTAGAGCAATACAGAATTATAGATGACTTGAAATCTTGTTTAGAAGAACAGATAGTTGCATGAGGTTTAATTCACTTACATTACCTGGACAAGAGAACATTACCTAGATGCAGAATGGTAAATACAGGCTATGTAACAGACTGATTGCATTGTGTAAACTGCAAAAAATTTTTTTATCAGACATTGAGCTAAAAAAAAAAAAAAAAAAGGTTTATGTTTGCGGATTGGAAGTGATGTAGTATGTGACTATCTTAAGTATTTATACAGTACAACACTGTAAGCTAAATGATAGTGTCGAATGATGACGCATATACCAAAATAAATGTTAATGCTCGTAAACATAAGATAAAGCTATAAAAATCTACAACTTAAACAATTTTCATTTTCGATTTTTATATCTCTTTGTAGTTGCTGTAATTGTGATGTCTATGATGAGTGGAAATAAGAGTTCTCAGCATTCTGTATTGTATGACCGGTAGCTGTTATACTGGTGCAAAGTCTAATCTGCCATGGTGTAGATGCTTGGTGGTATTACACAGTGCCGTAACTAGACATTTTAGCGCTGTTTGCAAGAAACAGCATAGGCGCCCCCCTACGCACACACATAGTTAGAACAGGGCCAGTGCGCACCGTAGGCACGCGTAAAAAAATGAAGGGGCGTGGCTTCATGGGGAAGGGGAGTGGCCACAAAGTAATACCAATTCATATTACGCTGTACAATAGTCTCCATTATTCAAATTACCGTGCACAGTAGCGCCACTTACACACACTGCACCAGGTAGAGCACCTTTTAGACATTACGCCAGGTAGAGCCCATGTTACACATTATGCCAAGTAGAGCCCGTCACACAATATGCCAGGTAGAGACCCATTTTACATATTACTCCAGGTAGAGCCCATATCACACATTATGTCAGGTAGAGCCCACTTTTACACATTATGGCAGGTACAGCCACCTTTTAAACAGTACGGCAGGTAAAGCCCCACTTTACATATTACAGCAGGTAGAGTCCCCTTTATGGCAGGTAGAACCACCTTTTACACACTGCACCAGTTAGAGCACCGTTTTACACAGTGCACCAGGTAGCACTCCCTTTTACATACTGCACATTTCCTTTTATACATTGCAACAGGTATACATACTGGTATCCGTTCAGACGGTCGACCATGTTATGGTCGACAGTCATTAGGTCGACCACTAATGGTCGACATTGACATGGTCGACACATGAAAATGGTCGACACGTGAAAGGTCGACACATTGAAAGGTCGACATGAGTTTTTCAAATTTTTTTTCTTTTGTGGAACTTTTCCATACTTTACGATCCACGTGGACTACGATTGGGAACGGTAATCTGTGCCGAGTGCAGCGAGGCACCTTGCCCAAAGCATGGCGAGTGAAGCGAGCCATGCGAGGGGACGCAGTGCACTTATTGGGGTTCCCCGTCACTTTACGCAAAAAACGACACAAAAAAGGTAAAAAAAAATTATGTCGACCTTTTCATGTGTCGACCATTTTCATGTGTCGACCATGTCGGCCATGTCAATGTCGACCAATAGTGGTCGACCTAATGACTGTCGACCATAACACGGTCGACCATTCATACCGGAACCATACATACTGCACCAGGTAGAGCCCCCTTTCCTTTTACACATTCCACCATGTAGACCTACTGCACCAGGTAGAGCCATGTTTCTTTTTATAAACGACAAAAGGATTGGGTTCCTAAAATGTGCGCAAGGCAGCTTTAACCACTGCACCAGGTAGAGTCCCCTCTCTTTTCACACACACACACACACACACACACACACACACACACACACACACACACACACACACTCTCTCTCTCTCTCTCTCTCTCTCTCACTCTCTCTCTCTGCAGCCATGCACAAACAAACATACACAAAAGCCCTCTTCAGCCTGCTTGCAAACGTTATTACCCGGTCTTCCGTTTTCTCCTGAAAGGGGCTGCTTGCTCCTCTGGTGCGCCCCCGGCTCCTCTCTCCTCTAGAGGCGCATTGTGACGTCAGGTGCCGCAAATAAACTTTATTGTGCTGCTGCTTTGAGCAGGACCTGGGCCCTCCCGCACTTTCCGGCAGGGGTGGCCGGGCAAGCAGATTGGCAGGCAGGCGGGTGGGCGGCCGGCCAGGCAGAGGCCCAGCTTGTCACGGGTGCTTGATTCTGATTGATAGCGGCAATAGCAGCGGCAGGAGCACGGTCGTGCGGGCGCTGCTGACGGCATTGTGCCCACAGTGCATTTGCGCTGTGGGCAAGACACCGCTTGCACACTGCTAGTTACGGCCCTGGTATTACAGGACATGCTGGTCAGAGCATAATCCTGTGTGGGTGCTTTTCTCTTACAGAGTCTGGAAAATGTGCATTGAAAAAGATACAGGCAAGTCTTGTAGGGAAAATTGCAGCAGTCTGCAAGACCTATGACCTGGGAAAATAATTATATTACAGCAGCACAATGACTCAAGGCATACAGCCAAAGCCACATTGGAATGGAAGGACCAAGCAGAGACCAGATCTAAAGCTGATTGAGAATTAAATATTTGCAAATGGCTTTTCTCCAATGTACGAACGTGAATAATTTCTTGTGAAGAATAGGCAGAACTGTGTCCAGATGTGCAGAGCTGGTAAAGATTTACCCAAATAGCCTCACAGCTGTAATCACAGCTACAGGTGCTTCTACTAAATTCTGCTTTTATGGTCACTTTATAGCCTGCATTTCAGTGGAAGTGAGAGAGGCATTGTGCTGCTACACATCTTTAGGTTTGGATTATTGTACCACTTTCATTGCATGCCATTACACTGCTAGAATCGCTCCCTGTAGTGTAGTGTAGCATTGCCATCTTCATGGAGGTGAGCTGGGCAGGTTGTGCTATGGTGTATAGTTGTCATGGTTGCTGAAGCTGATCTGCTTGAGAGGGAAGCATGGAAATAGTTAATACAGTCCAGTATTAATCCAGGATCCCTGCTAAGAAGATATTTGTGTACAAAGAAGAGGCGCAACATGTGGTTCTTACTAAAAATGCTCTATACACAAAGTGCATGATAATCCACTTGACCTGTGTGCTCACTTCTCCCTGGGATAAGTTTGTCAGTATCCTGATATATCTCATATGCATTACTCATCTGCAAAAGACTGTCTGTTCAATAGCTTGTTCAAATATACAGAACAGATACAGTTAAATGGAGAGGCAGACACAGGTTACAAGATGTACCTTGTCACGCAGGGGTCATTTGTGTAATAATCACAAGCACAGAGAATGGCCTTCATCTCATGGGGCTGATTACTAGCCACAAGCTGCTCATTTCATCTTACTTGCCAAAAATAGTGATCGCTACATAATGTAATGTCAATGCTCATTTACTACAGTAACAAAAACCAATAATACTTATTAGCAGATGTCCTTATATGAAACACTTATAACTATACATATATATTTTTTTTAACTGTCTTATTAAATGACATTGCCATAATTTGGGAGCTTAACTCATTTTAAGCACTCTACTAATATGACTTTCTCTTGTTTATTAACCCTTTAATAAAATACAATTTTGTGGAGCAAGTACCTCCCCTACATAGTCAACTAAGGATAGTAAACACATAATATAAATTACTTTAAAATGAACTGTGCTGTTTCCAATTGGAAGAAATCAGAACTTAGAGGGGGTCAGCTTTTATTTAAGACAGTATAGGTGATATGCGAAAATGCGAAACTTCAAACCCACAGCACAAAAATGATTTTCTACCTAGTTTTCAGAAAATGTCCCTGTTTTTTTTGTAAATAGATCTGTACATCACAGTGTCAGAATCTATAGCCAGGATCGGATGAAGGGCCACATGGGCCTGGGGCTGAAAATATTTTACAGGCCTATACTGAGAAGGGGAGGAGCTATGACCAGTGCAGTGTGGGTGTAGTCAATGCATTTAAAAAACATACAATAGAAAATAAGCTTAGCAGAAAAGGTTACTAAATATTTGTATTTTTTCTCTTTCGGGAAACTTAAGAGACAAAAGTGAAATGCGTGAGTAAACAAGAAGGTCTTGTGTCTGTTTTTGGAGGTTTCTAGAGTGGAGGCTTCTCAAACTGTGCGGGCTAACGAGTTCCACAGAGTCAGAGCCACAAAGCTGAAAGCCTGACCTTCAAATTAATACAGGAAGACTCTAGGTACTGCTAATAATCCTTCCTCTACAGATTGCAGTAAGTGAGAGGGGCAGTAAGGGATCAGAAGCTGCTTCAGGTACCTTGGATCCTGGTTACTGTATGTAATGGCTTTAAAGTCAGTAAGCTAATCTTGATATAGATTTAAATAGATTTGCCATGCAGCCTCCCAAGAACCTACTTTACGAATACCTGTTGTTCTGTTACATTCATACAATATACATAAACACAGAGCAGAATCACAAACAATGGGCAATAGGTAAATTTCAGGAGGTGAAAGTGTGCTGCTGTCAGTGCTGCAGTATAAAGAGAGTTACACAGAGAAATGTAGGGTAGGAGAGGTGACCCCCCCCCCCCCCTTCACAGTGTCTGAATAGGTCAGTGAGGGAGTGCTGCAAGACTACTGTACATTGCAGCTAGAGTGCAACTGTAAAGGAGGAGGGGTCTAAGTCAAGGCTAGATTGCTTATGGCCTGATTTGGATGTAGTTATGATGTCGGATGCAGAGTTATGTTTTTCATATGTGCATACATCTGAGTTACACTGCACGTTTCCCAATTTTGTTCTCATAAAAGGTTTTACAGATTTAGACTGCAGTTCAGCATAGCTGCAGAGCCGCCCAACAGTGACAGGCAAACTCTGCCCGCGACCCCCCTCCGCGATGCTAAATTAAAAAGGGCTAGCTGCCCTGATGTGGATGGGAGAGCGAGGGCCTGCTGTGCCACCGCCATTAGGTGGCGCCCCTAGACATTAGCCTGGCGGTGCCTAATAGAAACTCCGCCACTGCATGCCATCTATGTTAGCCCACCGATAGCCATCTCCTAGTGCAGGGAGATTTATAGTTAGGAGGGGTGTGTCCTAGCTTGTGTCTAAATGTCAATGTAAAACAAAGCTTCCCAGTAGTTGCTCATTACATGCAGAAGCATTCAGTATATATAATAACTGCATGCAAAAAAAAAAAAAAAATGCATCTGCACACCGTACATTGCAATATGATTTGTTTCAGGACAAAATTTATCTTTTTCTTTTGTTCCTAACTTATAAAGGTTGAGTATTCCGTATCCAAATATTCCGAAATACATAATATTCCAAAATATTGAATTTTCTGAGTGAGACTGAGATGGTGAAACCATTGTTTTCTGATGGCTCAATGTACATAAACTTTGTTTAATACACAAAGTTATTAAAATGATTGTATTATATGACCTTCAGGCTGTGTGTATAAGGTGTATATGAAACATAAATGCATTCTGTGTTTAGACTTGCGTCCCATCGCCATGATATCACATTATGGTATGCAATTACTCCAAAATACGGAAAAATCCGATATCCAAAATACCTCTGGTTCCAAGCATTGTAGATATGGGATACTCAACCTGTACTTGCCAACCCTCCCTGAATGACAGGCAGGCTTCCAGAAATCCCTGTCTCCCTGAAGAATTAGCAATCTCCCTGATTGCACCTTACACCCAGTATGTAGCTCTTAATATACTTAGAAAAAATAGAAATTTTATATATATATATATATATATATATATATATATACACACTGCTCAAAAAAATAAAGGGAACACTAAAATAACACATCCTAGATCTGAATGAATGAAACATTCTTATTAAATACTTTGTTCTTTACATAGTTGAATGTGCTGACCACAAAATCACACAAAAATTATCAATGGAAATCAAATTTATTAACCCATGGAGGTCTGGATTTGGAGTCACCCTCAAAATTAAAGTGTAAAAACACACTACAGGCTGATCCAACTTTGATGTAATGTCCTTAAAACAAGTCAAAATGAGGCTCAGTAGTGTGTGGCCTCCACATGCCTGTATGACCTCCCTACAACCCACACAAGTGGCTCAGGTAGTGCAGCTCAGCCAGGATGGCACATCAATGCGAGCTGTGGCAAGAAGGTTTGCTGTGTCTGTCAGCGTAGTGTCCAGAGCATGGAGGTGCTACCAGGAGACAGGCCAGTACATCAGGAGACATGGAGGAGGCCGTAGGAGGGCAACAACCCAGCAGCAGGACCGCTACCTCCGCCTTTGTGCAAGGAGGAACAGGAGGAGCACTGCCAGAGCCCTGCAAAATGACCTCCAGCAAGCCACAAATGTGCATGTGTCTACTCAAACAATCAGAAACAGACTCCATGAGGGTGGTATGAGGGCCCGACGTCCACAGGTGGGGGTTGTGCTTACAGCCCAACACCGTGCAGGACGTTTGGCATTTGCCAGAGAACACCAAGATTGGCAAATTCGCCACTGGCGCCCTGTGCTCTTCACAGATGAAAGCAGGTTCTCACTGAGCACATGTGACAGACGTGACAGAGTCTGGAGACTCCAAGGAGAACATTCTGCTGCCTGCAACATCCTCCAGCATGACCGGTTTGGCAGTGGGTCAGTAATGGTGTGGGGTGGCATTTCTTTGGGGGGCCCCACTGCTCTCCATGTGCTCGCCAGAGGTAGCCTGACTGCCATTAGGTACCGAGATGAGATCCTCAGACCCCTTGTGAGACCATATGCTGGTGCGATTGGCCCTGGGTTCCTCCTAATGCAAGACAATGCTAGACCTCACGTGGCTGTAGTGTGTCAGCAGTTCCTGCAAGATGAAGGCATTGATGCTATGGACTGGCCCGCCCGTTCCCCAGATCTGAATCCAATTGAGCACATCTGGGACATCATGTCTCGCTCCATCCACCAACGCTACATTGCACCACAGACTGTCCAGGAGTTGGCGGATGCTTTAGTCCAGGTCTGGGAGGAGATCACTCAGGAGACCATCCGCCACCTCATCAGGAGCATGGCCAGGCATTGTAGGGAGGTCATACAGGCACGTGGAGGCCACACACACTACTGAGCCTCATTATGACTTGTTTTAAGGACATTACATCAAAGTTGGATCAGCCTGTAGTGTGTTTTTCCACTTTAATTTTGAGGGTGACTCCAAATCCAGACCTCCATGGGTTAATAAATAATTTCCATTGATAATTTTTGTGTGATTTTGTTGTCAGCACATTCAACTATGTAAAGAACAAAGTATTTAATACGAATATTTCATTCATTCAGATCTAGGATGTGTTATTTTAGTGTTCCCTTTATTTTTTTGAGCAGTGTATATATATATATATATATATATATATATACATACATACTCTGAAATAGGATCATCAGTGCCATTTCCCTGCACTGGGTATAAAACACAATGATGCCTAAGGCTATAGGCATTTTCAAATAAAGTTTATCATGGTCACTTATATGGAACTGCTTGTGGGTGAAACATAACTCATGGACAAGACCTGGAAAGTGCCAGCGTATATATAGTAAGTAGATCTTACTGAGCAACAACTGCAACATATGTCTTGCAAGTATATTTTGAATCTCTGCAGAGGATATTTTGTATCCATTGATGTAAATACTTATGAGGAGAATAGTGCTTACAGTATTACTAGGTTGCATTTCCCTAAAGTACAATCACAAGATAAAATGTGCTCTGTACAGTTCATTTTATAAAACACTACGGGGTAGACCTGACTGTATTAGTTGGTACAGTAACTTTAAACTCTACAAAGCATTAGTGTTAATTTGCATTTGAAACTAGTCTTTAATAAAAGGGGATTTCTGGCACTAGAAATGAACAGCACGCTTAATTAATATGGGTCAGAGGGTGAAATTCAATATGGTTTGCAGCAGCCAATTGAACTACGGTCATCCAGAAACACACATTCGCTTCCACAGGAATTTCTGGCTGAGTGGATGTTGGACCATTATGAATTACTTCTGTTAGAGTGTTGTGATTTTAAACAATAAACCTGAGCTAATTCAATATTTAACTAAGCTCTGCAAATAACACATCGACAACTTAAAAATGATTCAATACCATTCAGCAGTTCCATTTTCCAGGGAGCTTTCTTTCCAAACACGTTTTTGAGGAAGAACTGAAATAATTTTGAGAAGTGAAGATCATTCTGGTCATGTTTTTAATTATTTTTCCCACCAGACTTCTCTTAATAGAAAGCACAAATTCCTCAGAGATGAAACCCTTTTAAGATATCTGAATATGTATATGATGAACTACGGAATTGGTTTTCAATCTGTATTATATTAATATTAAGAAAAAATTAATACCTAACAGTCATAGGATCTTTTCAAAGTCTTTTGTATTTTTATTTCTGGATGAGGAAGGCCCCACGGTGTCCTGCCAGCTATCAGTCTCTTTCTACTTTTCGAGCCAATAAATGTACGTTTTATTTGTTAAATAAAATGATTTATGTCCCAGCTCTGAAAGGAACTTAAAAATATGTTTTTTTTTAAATGTCTTAAGATTAATGCTGCACTTGATGCTATATACATACTTCTCTCAGGAGCTAGCAATTAAAGGATGGAACGTGTGGCCTGTTGACCAGATGTGGGCCCAAAAGGATTTTCTATGGCTCCAGACTACACAGAACTCCATTGTATAAAAAACAAAAACAATAGTATGAGTGCTATTCCTAATTTATTTCCGATATTACTCATAATTTGGTGACTAGGAATTCACAGCAGTGTTTTGTTAAATTACAATCCTAAATCTTACTGATCGAATCGGTTACATATATGATCCTCCATACGCGCCTATGCTGAGCACTTTGTGTGAGCAACCAAGTTGGCACTGCTGCCTCACAGTACTGGAGCCAAGGGTTCATATCCTACCAGGGATGAATTTGTATGTTCTGCCTATGAATGCCTGGGGCTTTGTCTATGTGCTTCTGCCTGTTCAGCCACTCTAAAAACATACTGAATGGTTTAGTGGCTTCTGACAAAATTTTTGGTACGGAATGTAGAAGACAAGTTCAATGAGGACAGGTTCTGGCAGCTATACTGTAGGTGTAGTGGAATCATAAAATAGAGATATTTCCATTATATCCATATTCTGCTTACTTTACGCTGATAACTCAGATTTAGGGCTTGAAAATAAGATTTTAAACCTACCGGTAAAACTTTTTCTCGTAGTCCGTAGAGGATGCTGGGACTCCGTAAGGACCATGAGGATAGACGGGCTCCGCAGGAGACATGGGCACTTTAAGAAAGACTTTAGGCTCTGGGTGTGCACTGGCTCTTCCCTCTATGCCCCTCCTCCAGACCTCAGTTAGAGAAACTGTGCCCAGAGGAGACGGACAGTACAAGGAAGGGATTTTAGGTAATCCAAGGGCAAGATTCATACCAGCCACACCAATCACACCGTATAACTTGTGATATACTATCTAGTTAACAGTATGAAAAACCAACATAGCCTCGGTCCACCACCGATGAAACTATAACATAACCCTTATGTACGCAATAACTATATACAAGCCTTGCAGAAGTAGTCCGCACTTGGGACGGGCGCCCAGCATCCTCTACGGACTACGAGAAAAAGATTTACCGGTAGGTTTAAAATCTTATTTTCTCTAACGTCCTAGAGGATGCTGGGACTCCGTAAGGACCATGGGGATTATACCAAAGCTCCAAAACGGGCGGGAGAGTGCGGATGACTCTGCAGCACCGATTGAGCAAACAGGAGGTCCTCCTCAGCAAGGGTATCAAACTTATAGAACTTTGCAAAGGTGTTTGACCCCGACCAAGTAGCAGCTCGGCACAGCTGTAGTGCCGAGACCCCTCGGGCAGCCGCCCAAGAAGAGCCCACCTTCCTAGTGGAATGGGCCTTAACCGATTTTGGTAATGGCAATCCTGACGTAGAATGCGCCTGCTGAATCGTGTTACAGATCCAGCGAGCAATAGTCTGCTTTGAAGCAGGGCCGCCAACCTTGTTGGCTGCATACAGGATAAACAGTGCCTCTATTTTTCTGATCCTAGCCTTTCTGGCCACGTAAATCTTCAAAGCCCTGACCACATCAAGGGACTCGGAATCCTCCAAGTCACGTGTAGCCACAGGCACGACAATAGGCTGGTTCATATGAAAGGATGAGACCACTTTAGGTAGGAATTGAGGACGAGTCCACAATTCCGCCCTATCCATATGAAAAACCAGATAGGGGCTTTTATGTGATAAAGCCGCTAATTCCAAAACTCGCCTAGCCGAAGCTAAGGCTAACAACATGATCACCTTCCAAGTGAGATATTTTAACTCCACCGTTTTGAGTGGTTCAAACCAATGTGACTTAAGGAAACTTAACACCACGTTAAGGTCCCAAGGCGCCACCGGAGGTACAAAAGGAGGCTGAATATGCAGTACTCCTTTCACAAACGTCTGTACTTCAGGGAGAGAGGCCAATTCCTTCTGAAAGAAAATGGATAGGGCCGAAATCTGAACCTTAATGGAGCCTAATTTTAGGCCCAAATTCACTCCAGTATGTAGGAAGTGAAGAAGACGGCCCAGCTGGAATTCTTCCGTAGGAGCATTCCTGGCCTCACACCAAGAAACATATTTTCGCCATATTCGGTGATAATGTTTTGATGTCACGTCCTTCCTAGACTTTATTAGTGTAGGAATGACCTCATCCGGAATACCTTTTTTCGCTAGGATCTGGCGTTCAACCGCCATGCCGTCAAACGCAGCCGCGGTAAGTCCTGGAACAGACAGGGCCCCTGTTGCAGCAGGTCCTGTCTTAGAGGAAGAGGCCACGGATCTTCTGTGAGCAACTCCTGCAGATCCGGATACCAGGTCCTTCGTGGCCAATCTGGAACAACGAGGATTGTTCTCACTCCTCTTTTGTTGAGACGGGACGCCATCATGTCTATTTGGGGCAGTCCCCACCGACTTGCGATCTGCTCGAAGACTTCCTGATGAAGCCCCCACTCTCCCGGATGCAGATCGTGTCTGCTGAGGAAGTCTGCTCCCAATTGTCCACTCCCGGAATGAACACTGCTGACAGTGCGCTGACATGATTCTCCGCCCATCGAAGATTCCTGGTGGCTTCCGCCATTGCCACCCTGCTCCTTGTGCCGCCTTGGGGGTTTACATGCGCCACTGTGGTGACATTGTCTGACTGAATCAGAACTGGTTTGTCGCGAAGTAATGCCTCCGCTTGACGTAGGGCGTTGTATATGGCCCTCAACTCCAAGACGTTGATGTGGAGACAAGTCTCTAGACTTGACCAAAGACCTTGGAAATTACTTCCCTGTGTGACTGCTCCCCAACCTCGGAGGCTTGCGTCCGTGGTCACCAGGATCCAGTCCTGAATGCTGAACCTGCGGCCCTCTAGGAGGTGAGCACTCTGCAGCCACCACAGGAGAGATACCCTGGCTCTGGGGGACAGGGTGATCCGCCGATGCATATATAGATGTGACCCAGACCACTTGTCCAGCAGGTCCCATTGGAAGGTTCTCGCATGGAACCTGCCGAAGGAAATGGCTTCGTATGATGCCACCATTTTCCCCAGGACTCGAGTGCAGTGATGCACTGACACCTGTTTTGGCTTAAATAGGTTCCTGACCAGAGTCATGAGTTCCTGAGCTTTTTCCGTCGGAAGAAAAACCCTTTTCTGGTCTGTGTTCAGAATCAATCCCAAGAAGGTCAGACGCGTCGTAGGAACCAGCTGCGACTTCGGGATATTGAGAATCCAGCCGTGTTGCTGTAACACCTTCAATGAAAGTGACACGCTGTCCAGAAACTTCTCCCGAGATCTCGCTTTTATGAGGAGATCGTCCAAGTATGGGATAATTGTGACACCTCGCTTGCGCAGGAGCACCATCATTTCCGCCAGTACCTTGGTGAAAATCCTCGGGGCCGTGGAAAGCCCAAACAGCAACGTCTGAAATTGGTAATGACAATCCTGTACAGCCAATCTCAGGAACGCCTGATGAGGTGGAAATATTGGAACATGAAGGTACGCATCCTTTATGTCTAGGGAAACCATAAAATACCCCCCTTCCAGGCTGGCGATGACCGCTCTGAGCGACTCCATCTTGAACTTGAACTTTTTCAAGTATAGGTTCAGGGATTTTAAATTCAAAATGGGTCTGACCGAACCATCCGGTTTCGGGACCACAAATAGGGTTGAGTAATATCCCCTCCCCTGTTGCAGTAGGGGAACCTTGACCACCACCTGTTGAAGATACAATTTTTGAATTGCATTTAACACTAACTCCCTCTCTGAGGGAGAAGCTGGCAGAGCCGATTTGAAAAACCGGCGAGGGGGGACCTCTTCGAATTCCAGCTTGTATCCCTGAGAAACAATTTCTATTGCCCAGGGATCCACCTGTGAGAGAACCCAGATGTGGCTGAAAAGTCGAAGACGTGCCCCCACTGGAGCGGACTCCCTCAGGGTAGCCCCAGCGTCATGCGGTGGATTTTGCAGAGGCCGGGGAGGATTTCTGTTCCCGGGAACTAGCTGTGTGCAGCTTTTTTCCTCTGCCATTACCTCTGGCAAGAAAGGACGATCCACGTACTTTTTTGCTTTTATTCGAACGAAAGGACTGCATTTGATAATGAGGCGCTTTCTTAGGCTGTGAGGGAACATAAGGCAAGAAATTCGATTTACCTGCCGTAGCTGTGGAGACGAGGTCCGAGAGGCCTTCTCCAAATAACTCCTCACCTTTGTAAGGCAAAAACTCCATATGCCTCTTCGAGTCGGCATTCCCCGTCCACTGTCGGGTCCATAAGACTCGCCTAGCAGAACAGACATAGCGTTTATTCTGGAACTTAGTAAACAAACATCTCTTTGAGCATCCCTCATATATAATACAGCATCTTTTATATGCCCTAGGGTCATTAAAATGGTATCCTTATCTAGGGTCTCAATCTCCGCTGATAAGGAATCAGTCCATGCAGCCACAGCACTACAAACCCAGGCCGACGCCATTGCCGGTCTAAGTATTGTACCAGAATGTGTGTAAATGGACTTCATAGTAACCTCCTGCTTGCGATAAGCAGCATCCTTGAGGGTAGCCGTATCTTGGGATGGCAGCGCTATCTTTTTTGATAAGCGTGTCAATGCCTTGTCCACCTTAGGAGAGGATTCCCATCGTATCCTATCCTTTTGCGGGAAAGGATACGCCATAAGAATCCTTTTGGGAACCTGCAGTCTCTTGTCTGGGGTTTCCCAAGCCATACGAGGATGGAAAGGTGACCTCAGGCTTTTTCTCTTTATACATGTGTACCCTCGTGTCAGGGACAGGGGGTTCCTCTGTGATATGCAAAACCTCTTTTATTGCAATAATCATATATCGAATACCCTTAGCCACTTTTGGCTGTAATTTTGCATCATCGTAGTCGACACTGGAGTCTGAATCCGTGTCGGTATCTGTGTCAACTATTTGGGAAAGTGTGCGCTTCTGAGACCCCGAAGGACTCGGCGACATTGGGACAGGAATGGTTTGACTTCCTGACTGTTCCCTAGCCTCAGCTTTGTCTAATCTTTTGTGCTATAAATTCACATTAGCACTTAAGACATTCCACATATCCATCCAGTCAGGTGTCGGCGCTGCCGACGGAGACCTTACATTCATACACTCCCCCTCCTCCTTAGGTGAGCCTTCAACCTCATACATGTCGACACACGCGTACCAACACACCCCACACACACAGGGAAGCGCTTTTCTGAAGACAGGTTCCCCACCAGACCCTTTGGAGAGACAGAGAGAGAGTATGCCAGCACACACCCCAGCGCTATATGACCCAGGAAAAAACACAGAATGTTTTACCCAGTAGCGCTGTTATAACTTTATACACGCCAATTATGTGCCCCCCCCCCTCTTGAAAAACCCACTGTCACCGTCAGTAAGCAGGGGAGAGTCCGGGGAGCTTCCTCTCAGCGCTGTGCTGTGGAGAAAATGGCGCTGGTGAGTGCTGAGGAAGAAGCCCCGCCCCCTCGGCGGCGGGCTTCTGTCCCGCTCAAAATCTATCAAAACATGGCGGGGGCTCTTTATATACATGTACAGTGCCCAGCTGTACATGTATATATATATGCTTTTGCCATAGGAGAGGTTTATACTGCTGCCCAGGGCGCCGCCCCTGCGCCCTACACCCTTACAGTGACCGGAGTGTGTGAGGTGAACGGGAGCAATGGCGCACAGCTTCACCACTGTGCGTTACCTCTATGAAGATCAGACGTCTTCTGCCGCCTCTGAAGTCTTCTTTCTTCTCATACTCACCCGGCTTCTATCTTCTGGCTCTGCGAGGAGGATGGCGGCGCGGCTCTGGGACGGACGGCGAGGATGAAACCTGCGTACCAATCCCTCTGGAGCTAATGGTGTCCAGTAGCCTAAGAAACAGGACCTTGAAACTCAGAGAAGTAATGCTGTTTCTCTCTCCTCAGTCCCTCGATGCAGGGAGTCTGTTGCCAGCAGGCTCCCTGAAAATAAAAAACCTAACCAAAATACTTTCTTACAGGAAACTCAGGAGAGCTCCCTGCAGTGCACCCATCTCCTCTCTGGGCACAGTATCAAACTGAGGTCTGGAGGAGGGGCATAGAGGGAGGAGCCAGTGCACACCCAGAGCCTAAAGTCTTTCTTAAAGTGCCCATGTCTCCTGCGGAGCCCGTCTATCCCCATGGTCCTTACGGAGTCCCAGCATCCTCTACGGTCTACGAGAAAAAGTTTTACCGGTAGGTTTAAAATCTTATTTTCAAGCCCTAAATCTGAGTTATCAGCGTAAAGTAAGCAGAGTATGGATATAATGGAAATATCTCTATTTTATGATTCCACTACACCTACAGTATATTTGTGTACAATAAAAAAAAGTTATGTGTGCAGGACACTGGGGGGAATACGTTAAGCTGAAAGTAGGATTTTTGGCACCCAGGGCAAGGCAGTACTTGGCAAACACTGCCAAGCAACCCCACCCCCCCACCCCCCGGTCCCTTTTTACACTGCATTATAGTGTAAAAATTAAAACAGTAGGCATTTACCCTGCACTGACAAAACAAAACAACATAATCCACCCAAATCTAACTCCCTCTGGACATGTTACAGCTGCCCGACCTGCAGTGCATCATGGTTTTGCCCATTGGTGTGCTTTGTTGGTTTGCTAACAGAGCCGGCCATAGGCATAGGCAAACTAGGCAATTGCCTAGGGCATTTGATATGCCTAGGGGCATCATCAGCTTCTGCTGATTAAAATGATATGCGGCATGCCTATATTCTGTATGTAGCATTTCATATGCAGATACAGCCACAGTCTCACACAGTATATTGGCATGCTGCATATCAGTTTAATCAGCAGAAGCTGCTTGTGCATCCTAGTCACATAGCAATGCAAATAAGATGCATTTTCATTTTTAAAAAAAAGTGCCCGACGTTAGCATTGATGCAAGATTTGTGAGGACACATCTGTATCCAAGTAGAGGCAGAGGTCACAGTGTTAGTGGAAGTGTGAGTGCTGTGTGCATGTGAGTGGGTTGGTTGTGCAGTAGTGTTCAGAATATGTGTAAGGAGCATTATGTGTGTCATGTAAAAATGCATTAATAATGTGCAACAAATGTGTAAAGGGCCACTATGTGCGTCATTATGTGTATAAGGGCATTAATAATGTGCGGCATATGTGTAACAGGGTACTACTGTATGTGTGTCATTATGTGTATAGGGGCACTAATAATGTGCAGCAAATGTGTAGGGGGCACTATGTGTGTCATTATGTGTATAAGGGCATTAATAATGTGCGGCATATGTGTAAGGGACATTATGTGTAAAAGGGCATTAATAAAGGTTGTCATAATGTGTAAGGTGCATTATGTTTATAAGGACATTAATGTGTCTCATATGTGTAAGGGGCATTACTGTGTGGAATTGTGTATAAATGCATTACTAATGTGTGGCATTATGTGTATAAAGTGCTCTACTATGTGGCGTTGCAAATAGAAAGGGCACTACTGTGTTGTCTAATGTGAATAAAGAGCAATAAGGTGTGGTGTAATGTGAATAAGGAGCAATTCAGTGTGATGTAGGGGCTCTACTGTGAGGAGTAACGTTTATAAGGTAAAGAGATACTACTGTGGGATGTAATATGAATTATGGACACTATCGCAAGATAAAATGTGAATAAAGTTGCAGTACTGTGTGGCGTAATTGGAATTGGGGTTACTATTGTGTGGCCATGCCCCTTCCCAGCAAGAAGATGCCCCTTTTTGGGCTGTGCATCAAATGTGCGAACTGTTCCTATTTAAAATATAGGGGGTACAAGGACTGCTATGGGTGAGGGGTGATGGTGCTGGGAAAGAGGTGCAAGGTCAGAGGCGGTACCAGCGGTGGTGCTAGGGGGCACCAGCCAAAATCTTGCCTAGGGCATCATATTGGTTAGGGCCGGCTCTGTTTGCTAACAAACCTGAATAATCCCCCTTATTCTCTAGTGAGATACTACAAATTGTGTTGAAAACACACATGCATATTGCATGACAAAAGCCAGATAAATTGCCGAACGCCCAATAGCAGTGCACAGTGTGAATATACAGTACATGCCGCATACTGTGTAAAGAGAATCACCATAAAATTTGTCGTAAGAATTTAGTATTGCTAGGAATTAACTTCAACAGTTGCTGTCAGTTGTAATAATATACATCAGTTTTATTTGTTGAATGCAGCAAATTGTTTGTTTAGCTTTATTATATTCAGTGGTGGTGACCTAGTTGCTATGTAGCCTGACGCAGCAATAGAAATTGTGCGCTTCTCATGGAAGCAGTGTACACTCTAAAAAGGTAAATATTGAAACTTCACTCAATAATAAACTAGAGATGAGCGGGCTCGGTTTTCTGAACATAGAGCCAACCCCGAACTCATGGATCTAACTCTCTCTGTACGTTATATCTGCCCCACCTGCAGTGCACATGGTTTTGCCAATTAGAGAAAGATTTTGCTTTTGCGATCAGGTCTGAATTAGGACCTTGGTTACATCTATTGTCTAAGTGTGTCACACTAGTGTTGTATTTTTTATTGTCACTGCCAACAGTGCATCTGCAGCCCAGAACTAGTATATTTTTTGTACAACTGGTGTGTGGCGTAGGTGCCATGCCCCACTGTGTTCACATAATATATAAACTATGATTCTGCTGGCCGTACCCCACTGCGTTCACATTATATAAGGACTGTGACTCCTATGCGTTCACATAATATAAGTACTGTGACTCCACAGGCTGTAATTCACTGCGTTCACATTATACACTATAAGTACTGTGACCACGCAGTGAGTGCTGATTTTCAAAAAAAGTTAAATTAAATAAATTATACTTTTATACTGTAGTTTTTTTTTTTTTACAAATAAATAGTGTGTGCTGTACCACACTGCATTAACTTCACACAAATATAAGCACTATTAGACTGCAGTGTGAGTGGTCATTTTTTAAAAAAAGTTAAAATAAGTATTATAGTTGTGCGTGTTGTACTCCACTGCGTTCATATCACATAAGCATGGTCCTTTTTAAAAAAACAGTTCATGTAAATAAATAATACTATTATACTATACTTTTTTTTTTTTTTTGGTACAACTTGTATGGGCTGTACCACACTGTGTTTACCTAAATACATATAAGCACTGATCAGTCGATAGAAGAGCAGGAGCAGCTAACAAGTACTAGTGCTGTGGCTGCTGCCAGTCATGCTAGTACTACAAAATCTAGTAACAGGCACAAACTGTGTTCACAAATCCCTGAGGAGAGTCTAGGAGTGTCCATGTTAGCTATATGTGAGTCTGACATTGCTGATACTGTACTTTATATACTTGTACTTATATACTTTACATACCATCTGGACAGTAACAACACGTGGACACAAATTTTAATCTTTAATTACACTTGATTATTCTTCATTGCACTTTAATGTCAGTATGTTATGTCTTTGTCATTTTAACCTCTCTGTTTCGCTGTGGTCTTTGTGAATCAATTTCACATTATTTTAACTCAAACAGAATTAAAAGTTAAATTTTAAAGGAATAGGAACACATATATATTCTTTGTTTGTGCATGCTATTGCTGTAATTGATAGCACCCACGATGTTGATGGTAATTACAAAATATTGTGATAGGGGCTTTATCCAAAACAAGTGTTTTGGTCTCACTACACTTTTCTCTTATTAATTGTGAGTGTACAGATACAACACTTACTACAGTCCCTGTCACTGAAGTGCTTGGTTTGTTAAATTGTGCATGTGTTTTTTAAATTGTTAAATATGTGCCTCACACATGTTCATTTTTTGACTACTTAATGAATGAATGAATCAATCAATCAATCAATCAATCAATCAATCTTGTATTTTACAGCCTTTTTCCATGCAGAATAGCCTACAGCTCTTGGTCTAGACCTCAAACGCTAATTTTTAACAATCGATCATTCTTGTATTTTATGACCTTTTTCTCGCCTGCAGAACACCCTACAGCTCTTGATCTAGGCCTCACACATGAAATTTTAATTAATTGCTGTATTTTTATGGCCTTTTCTCTCCTGATTTGCTGCAAAACGGAAGGTCGATATAGTTCACATCTCAATTTTACTGTTTTTTTTTAGTAATCAATCAATCAATCAATCAATCAATCAATCATTCTTTTACTTGCCTTCCACTATAAACTCTACCTCCATATCCCTGTACTTCCCTTGGGTCTCTGAGCTAGTTCTTGATAAATTAAAACATTCTTGGTTACTTTCTATGGGGTCATATAGTTTATTAAACTGCCATCCTGTCTATCACTGCAGTGTACTCTGGACCTAATTTAGCATGGATCGTAGATGTGCTAAAAAACGCACATCTACGACATTCGGAGGGATGACTAGCACAGGTCAAGTCCGCCTCGCATGCCGGATCCAGCCCCTCCCCACAAACATGCGAAAGCATCACACGGCGGCGATGCTTTTGCATGTTTAAGGTAGCCCTCTGCCTATGCAGGCTTCTGATTGGTCAAGCACCATTTACTGTATATTCCTTTCCTGGTAACTCTCAAATTGCTGGTTATAGTTCCTGCTTCTTGTGAAAAAACTGCCAGCCTTGTAAGACTTCTGCTGAAGAATCTTTGCTGGACCTTGTCCTTCTGGATCCTGTCTGCCTTAGCTTCAGGTGTAGTGTGGATTCTTCCACACAATATTTATTCTTTGTCTGCCTTAATCTATTTTCTTTCTGTTAGTCTTCCATTAACCCTGTTTACTGCATACAGCTGCTTCATACATTACTCCACACTTGCCTCTGTCACCACAGTTCCATTCCACTACAGTGTCTCTCCCTGGCTTCTAGCAACTACACACTTTATCTAGTTTCTGACAGCCTGTACTCTGACCCATACTTGGTCTCAGTCATTCTCTTCCTGTCCCTATCTTTTCTACCAATGGATAACTCTGGTGATCTCGGGGGTAAGCTCATACTGGCCCCAGTACCAGTAGGCGCATAAAGTCTTAAGGCGGCTCTTACAGACAAGAAGACCTGCTGAGTGCACTCTACGAGTTTTACACCCAGGTGTCTGGGGTTATTGTCCAGAAGATAGACCACGTGTCAAGTTCACCCACTCATCATCTTCAGTCACCCAGTTCTCTGCATCATTCGGTCAAGGTATATCCCTCAGATCATAACACTAACATAACAACAGAAAACATTATACTGTAGGAAACAAACTCACAGCCTACCGATACATTCCAACATCTCGGCTGGAGAGAATCAGATGCTTATCTTAATTTATTAAATTCTTCTACATGTAATTAAAGGTTAAAGTAGAATTAAAATTTTGTGATGAATGTGGTGTCATCTCATAACAGACAAACTTGTATTTCTAAGTTCATTCCCTGTGCTTGGAACTCATTACACCTTAAAGACCTAAATGGAAAAACTTAGATAAAGTAGAATCTCACTATGATTTATGGAACGTTTGCTAAAATAACAAACATTAAGGAGTGTCCCACTGGCATGTTCAATGCAAGAGAGGTGCCAACCGATATGAGACCCTGAGCTACATGCTGCAAAAACCATGAGAAACTGACACAGATGTCAGCCTCTTGGAAAAATAATAATAAAACAAAAACACAATAAGCTAAAGAAAAACATAGAAAGACATGCTTTCTTTTACGTGCCAGCAGAATATGGCTTTATTCCATCCAGGAATCTTTTTTTGCTTTACTTTGGTAGGCATTTATTTAGCTACAAAGACTCATGAAGACTTCTGACATTAACCACAGATACCAGACATAAAGGTCCAAACCGGGCATGCTGGTAGAGACGAACCAGAAGCAAGCGCTACAGTATACTGTCTGACTTCTAACATTAGGAGGATGATGCTAATAGGGCATGTGAATGGAGAAGACACACTTTTATGGTCATAAAACAGGACAGAAAAATAAGGATGTAACATATAGATGCCATGGGCAATGACTAATGCAAAGTCCAGCAAGCAAAATTCAAAGTCACCAGCAAGTAAGGACTCCTATATACTGGAAACCTGCTTTCTGTGCATGGTGTATACTGCTCCGTTGAACATCATACTGTACGTATACTAGGTGTACATGAAGAAAGTAGGCAGCAACTGAATGCCTGCCCTTTGCATTTGCCTCTACCTCTACCAGGATGGCAGAAAATATAAATGCTGATTACTCATCTCAGCTTGGAAATTAAATCTACAAGCACCGTAAAAAAATGTTCTCAAACTAAAAGGTGATCTTCACTAATGATGCACTCATTCTCATTTAGGTGAGGCTTAAATAAGTGTAATTGGAAATTGCTAAGGGACAATGATAATACACTGGGAGACGCATGTTGCATTATACAAATACAGCTTTTTGTTATTCTCATAGTTGATCTAAAATAGGATGTGTGTGAAGGCAGAACTCACATGCAGCACAAACAGTTGCTGTTTTTGTACTTTTTGACTTACCTATCAGTGCCGATCCACCTGTGCCCACCAGCAGGCTGTTGCCAATAAGAGAAGCCAGCACAGATGGTATTCCTAGCCCTGCTTGAGCCATAAGCATCACTAACCGTTCTTCACCAAAGGTAACCAGAGAGGGTCCTAAAGAAGTAATATACAACAAAAAACCTTCAGTTTCTGATAGCATAAAGATACCTACAGTGAGACAATAAGTGTAAAAAATGTCCTATTCTACATATGCTGGTCATTGACAAAGCCTTGTTGAAGCACTGTCTTCTCACCTTGGAGCTCTGTATTGGAGCTAAATAGGGATACAAAGAAGCATTTATGTACAGTAAGTGAAGAGCAAATGTTTTAATTTGCAAATACACTACAATCGGCAGTTACCTCTGGGAATATTTATTACCCGTGATACCCATAGATAAAATCATCAGGACAGAGTGATGGAAGGAGCTGATGGTGAGAAATGTAAATCTGTAATAAGCTCTGGCACCAAAATACAAGTGCTTATTAATCAGGTTTCTAGGTCAGGCTTGTAGCAAACAAATTCCAACCTACAAGTTTAGTAACATTTATAAAAATGGTCACGTTGGCATGGCGTTCAGTGTTGAAGTATTAGTAAAAGAACGTACTGTAATAGACAATGAGAAAAGGTGGCAAGCAGAAGAGGAGTGGAGAGAGGGCAGGATGGAGTGTGGATAGAGATGAGGTTGGACATGTAGGTGGATTGAGGAGTGATAAAGGGCATTTAACCTTATCCTCTCAGCAAAAGAAATAAGAATAAAAATCCTTACTGTGAAAGGCAACTGATTTCATGTGATTCATTATAGGTCTAGCAAGTCTGAGACATTTATTCCACCAATAATAGCATTGAAAAGTGAACTGAAACTAAAAGCAACATCTAAAGGGAAAGTAGGATCAGTGAATTTTAAAAAGGCAACAATGGTTTAAAAGGACTGGATATCTACATGCAGTATACTAATGTAAGGATGGTGTCAGATTTTTACAAAGGGCGGGATGTACTAAAAGCATTTTCCATAAGTACAATACCAAGCTCCAGAGTGCGCTGCATTCTGAAGCTTGGAGCAGGTGGGTATTACCACCTTTGGGTGGTGTTCCCCAAGAGAAGCCAATGGGCTTGTTTTCACAACTCCACATGAGAGGGATCCAATCGAATCCCTCCCAGCATCCCCCGTGGCCGCCGCATCACTCTGCGCATGTGCACAAGGGATCCTGTTATTCTGTCGCAAAAGACAGCTCTTCTGTAAATTTCTTCGTACATACCGGCATTATTTACTACGGTATGTTCCCGATAAGTGGCCGGATGTACCGCATTGTGTGTGAGATTAGTACATCCCACCCAAAATGCATCCAAACCTCTGAAAATGCTGTTTTTTGAGGTTTGGACACTTACCACATACTGTATGCACCAAGCCCAGGAATGCAATAAGATTCCAGGGCTTGGATGCAGTGGGTGATGCCATCTTTAGATGGCATTGCCCTATAGAAGCCTAGGGGCTTCCCTTTGCAATTCCCCCTGAAAGGGATCTAATCGGATCCTTCCCAGCACTCCCTGTGGTACTTGCGGCATACGACATGCGCAGATGGACTCCTGGGTTCTAAACCTGGAAGTCCTGACATCGCAAAAGGACAACTCTTACCGAGAGAGCTGTCCTCTGTTAAAATACTCATGCATACAGCGTTAATAAACAGCGATATGCATGTGGTGAGTGGCGGGATGCATCGCATGCAAAATGTTTTTCTAACTGATTAATGAAAATGTTACTTTATTTTTAGTGACAGTTGTCAACCATGCCTCCTACCAGAACTTGCCAGTAATGGAATCTAACAATTTGAAAAAAAAAATAGACAATATGTACATTCAGCTGGTCAATCAATCCATTCTAAAGCTTCATATTCAACATTTGCTTTACTAGTTATCTGGTAACTTATTGTATACAAAATAATTAACTTTATTAGGATATATGTGTAAATCCTCATCTTGTACACGTACCTATTACTTGCAGCTCTGTTGTTGATGACACCTCCCCATGTATATTAATGGCCTTGCAAGTATACAATCCCTGGTCCGAGTAAGTTACATTCCCAATGAACAGAGATGCATCACTATGGTGAGACACATGGTGCAATCTGCTTTTATTTCTGTACCAAGTCACATCTACCTCAGGGAGACCTGTAGAAATAATTTCATAACAGAGAGCACTTTAGTGAAAAATAAAACACATGGAACTACATGCAATGCTGTACACTTGCCTACTCTCCCAGGATGTCTGTGAGATACGAATTTCAGGGAGTTACCCTGGCTCCCGGGAGAGTAGGCCCACCCTCCAGGATCTGCTATCAATTGCATCATCATAGCCAAACCCACTCACTTAATGATGATATGAATCGTGGCATGAGGATGTGAATCACAGCCCCCATTTGCCTATCCCAGATGGTGAAGTCCAAAAGCAGGCAAGTATGCAGTGGAGGAATCCGTTTTGTGGTCCACACTAATATTCATGAGATTGTAGCCTATTAATTCTCAAGGAAAAATTATCTAATGAAAACACACCAAGTTGTTGATATATTGGTCCAGCTCACAATATGGATGTCTTGTGACAAGTAGTCATTTGTTTCTAAAATTGCTTTAGTATACGTAAAATATAATTTGCAATATATAAAAAAAAGCAAAAGTACTAGTCTAACAAATAATTGTAAGTTATACCGTCAAACATTTAGAACTGAAATGGTTTATTCACTTAAAAAGAAGTACATGCCTTTTGGATCCCTCAATGTACTCAGCAGCCTAGGCATGGCCTCCACTATCCACCCCCTTTCTGACTTTCCAGTAGTATGGAGACACAAAAATATAAATAGAGTGCATCTAGTGTGCATGCACCATATGGAGATATGTATCTTATACAACAATAACAACATGTATGTCCAATTCTGATACACTTTCATTTTTATAACTGGACTTGTCATGTGACTTTTCACCACTAGGTGGCAAAAGAACATTTTATCTCAAACATTTATATAATTCAATAACGAGGTTACCTCTGAAAAACCAAATCCAATGTTTCAGTTGAAAACAGTATGAATAACTAGCAGCATTTAATTTATCGTGCAGCAAGCACAATATTTAAATTTGTCCAGCTTCAAAATAGTATAAGTCATTACCAAACAGTGATGGGGGAAATTAAGAAGCCTTCTTAAAATGTCTTGTATGTCTACAGTAATTTCTTTTAAGTTTTACTGAAAATGAGATGCACTAAGAAAAGGAGATTTATGGTACACTTACCATGGTTAAATCTCTTTCTGCGACGTACACTGGATTCCACAGGGAATAACATTGGGGTGTAAAGTTGGATCTTGATCCGAGGCACCAACAGGCTACAGCTTTGACTGTTCCAAGGATGCATTGCGCCGCCTCCTCTATAACCCCGCCTCCAGGCACTGAGCTCAGTTTCGTTAACCAGTCCAATGCAATAGTCAGTAGATGTTAGACACATAGAACCACATTCTCACGACAGGAGAAGGTACCAGCGGCTAATACCATACAAACCCAAAGAAGCTAAGTGCATCAGGGTGGGCACCCTGTGGAATCCAGTGTACCTCGCAGAAAGAGATTTAACCAAGGTCTACCATAAATCTACTTTTCTGTAGCGGGGTACACTGGTATTCCACAGGGAATAACATCGGGGATGTCCTAAAGCAGTGCCTCATGGGAGGGGATGCACAAGAACCCGGCGTCCAAAGGAAGCATCCTGGGAGGCGGAAGCATCAAAGGCATAGAACCTGATGACCACTAAGGACCACGTAGCCGCCTTGCACAATTGTTCTGCGGACACGCCACGGTGGGCCACCCAAGAAGGTCCTACAGACCGAGATGAATGGGCTTTGATAGCAGCAGGAGCTGGAAGCCCAGCCTGCGCATAGGCTTGTGCAATCACCATTCTAATCCATCTGGCCAAGGTCTGCTTATTCGCAGGCCAGCCACGTTTGTGAAAACCAAAAAGTACAAAAAGAGAATCAGACCTCCTGATGGAGGCAGTCCTCTCCACATAGACACGGAGAGCCCGTACCACATCCAAAGATTTTTCTTTGGAGGACAGACCAGAAGAGGTGAAGGTCGGAACCACAATCTCCTGGTTAAGGTGAAAAGATGACACCACCTTAGGCAAATAACCAGGGCGAGTTCGAAGAACAGCCCGGTCACGGTGAAAAATATCAGAAAGGGTGGACGACAGGATAAAGCGCCTAAGTCCGACACCCTCCTAGCAAAGGTAATAGCCAACAGAAAAATTACCTTAAGCGTAAGGCATTTAAGGTCCACAGACTCAAGAGGTTCAAATGGAGACTCTTGCAAGGCATTCAATACAACAGACAGATCCCATGGAGCCACAGGAGGGACATAGGGAGGCTGAATCTGTAGAACACCCTGAGTAAAAGTGTGAACATCAGGAAGAGACGCAATTTTCCTCTGAAACCACACCGACAAGGCAGATATATGAACCTTGAGGGAGGCTAGATGAAGGCCCAAGTCTAGGCCTTGCTGGAGAAAAGCCAAAAGTCTTGAAGTTTTGAAAGTACTGTATACGAATCATAATTCTTAGCAGCACACCAAGTGAAGTAAGAATTCCAGACCCTGTAATAAATCCGAGCAGAAGCTGGTTTATGGTCCTTCAACATAGTTTGAATGAACGCCTCAGAGAATCCTTTTACATTCAGGAGTGATGCTTCAAGAGCCACGCCGTCAAAGCCTGTCTGGCCAGGTTCCGGGTATACACAAGGGCCCTGAACGAGGAGGTCTGGGCACTGAGGAAGTAGAAAAGGACGCTCTGTCGAGAGACCCCGCAGGTCTGAGAACCAATGCCGTCTGTGCAACGCTGAAGCGACTAGATGTAGTACTCCTCCTTCTTGCTTGAACTTTCGTATTACCCTGGGCAGGAGTAACACTGGAGGGAACACATATGGCAGCCGAAAGTTCCATGGAATTGCTAGTGCGTCCATGAACGCCGCTTGAGGATCCCTTGTCCTTGCTCCGAAGACCGGAACCTTTGTGATTGTGTCGAGACGCCATCGGGTCTACATCTGGTAGGCCCCACTTGTCCACTAGGCGTTGAAAGACTTCGGGATGAAGAATCCACTTTCTGGCGTGTACGTCCTGATGACTGAGGAAGTCCGCTTCCCAGATGAGGACTCCTGGAATCAACACAATGAAGTATCTGATCCTGTCCTGAAGTTTCAGGACTTTCTCTGGAGACCAGAACAATCGTTGGTAGTGTGTGTCCAGCAATGCCCCCAGTTGCACCATGCTCTGAGCAGGAACCAGCGAGGACTTCTTCCAGTTGATGAGCCACTCGTGGGCTTGTAGGAATTGGACCGTCAGTTCCAGATGACTGAGGAGAACCTCTGGGGAGTTCGCCAGGATCAGCAAGTTGTCCCGATATGGCTTGACCCTGATTGTGGAGAAGAGCCGTCATGACTGCCATGACCTTGGTAAAGATCTGAGGAGCCGTGGTCAGTCTGAAAGGCAAGGCCTGGAATTGATAATGTAGGTTGCCATTAGCAAACCGCAGATATTGCTGATGCGACACGGCACGGCAATAGGTATGTGCAGGTAAGCATCCTGTATGTCCAGGGATACCATATAGTCCTTGGGCTCCATAGCCAATACAATAGAGCGCAGAGTTTCCATATAGAATTTGGATCTCCTCACAAATTTGTTCAAAGATTTGAGGTTGAGTATAGGCCGTGAGAACCCATTTGCTTTTGGGACTAGAAACAGGGTCGAATAGTAACCCCTGCCTCTTTAAAACAGAGGTACCGGCACAATCACTCCAGTATCTAGGAGAGATTGTACATCCAATTGTAGAGTTTGTGCTTTCAGTGGATCCGAAGGGATAACCATCGAGCAGAACCGTTGGGGGGGGGGGGGGGGGTTCTTGAAAGAGATTGCATAACCGTGAGAGACAACTTCATGCACCCAGGCGTCCGAAGTGGTCCTTAACCAGGCTTGGGCGAACTGCAGAAGTCGGCCTCCCATCCTGGGGTCCCCCAGGGGGAGGCCCGTCCCATCATGCTGCAGGCTTGTCCCGTTTGGAAGCAGGCTGACGGAAGGCGCAAGATTGCTTAGACTTGGGCTTGGACATTTTGGAAGTACGAGCCTGTCTCGGATATGCCTGCTTTACCTGGAGGTGGAAAGGAACGAAAAGTGCTACTCTTAGCCTTCGGAGCAGAAGGATTGGTATTTGGGAGAAATGCAGTCTTGGCTGTTGCCAAGGCAGTCACGATTTTTTTCAGATCCTCCCCAAATAGTATGTCACCCTTAATAGGGAGCACCTCCAAGGTCTTTTTGGAGTCTAGGTCCACTTTCCAGGACCTTAACCACAAAATCCGTCGAGCCAGGATAGACGTAGTAGACGCCTTGGCCACCATTACACTGGCATCAGAGGCCGCCTCCTGAATCTAGTGAGAGGCTGTGGTAATATATACGACAGATATTGTCTGGCAGTGTCAGAAAAAATTTGAGGTAGCTCATCCTCAACTCCCTGAACCCATGCTTCAGTATCTTTTGCAGCCCAAGAGGCTGCCATAGTGGGTATATGTACAGCACCGGTAAGTGTGTAGTTAGACTTCAGGCATCCCTCCACACACTTATCCGTCGGTTCCTTCAGTGAAGTGACAGTGGTGACAGGCAGAGTAGAAGACACTATTAGAAGGGCGACATGAGAGTCCACCGGCGGTGGAGTTTCCCACTTGTTACTCAACTCCGCAGGGATAGGATAACGAGCCAACATCCTTTTAGACAGGAAAAATTTCTTTCCTGGAGAAGACCAGGCTTCCTGGTGTATGTCAATTAAGAGGTCAGAATGAGGTAAAACTACTTTAGCAACCTTTTGACGTTTAAACTTATCAGGTTTCTTAGACGTAGTAGGAGGTTCAATCTCATCATCAATCTGGAGAATCAGCTTGATAGCCTCCACTAGTTCAGGAACATCAACCTGAGTTGTAGATTCCTCATCAGGAACAACTGTATCCGTATCAGAAGGATCAGTATAATCCCCATCCTCATCGGAGGAATCATCCGAAATATTAGTGGATTTTGAGGAAGAAATGGCCCACTTAGAGGACCCTTTGGTCCCATTAGGGCGGGGGTTAGATTTGTGTTTAACCAAGGACTGACTTAATTGCTGTAATTGGGTTGACAGAGTATCCGCCAATGGCGGATTAACTACAGGGACAATATGTGGCTGTAATGGCACAGGAGGTCCCACAGGGGGACGAAAGTCGTGTTACAAGTGTAGTCAGCATATTTTAAAAAGCAGCCCAAGATGGGTCTTGATTACAGGTGCTGCAGACTGACTGGAAGGTGCAGGGCACCCAGTACTTGAACCCTCAGCAGAAACCTTTTCCTCAGTCTAATCTGTGGTGCCTGCACTGCATGATGCAGGAGCGTCTGCAGATTTTCCGCCCTGTGTAGCAGACATTATTGGGAATGTAGCCTTAGGGCGCAACAGTACAATATAGCTAGACAAAAACAATACCTGCAAAAAAAACCTGTATTATGTGACAGCAAATGTAAAGCACAAACAGGATTTAAGCGGTGTGAGGTGACTGAAACACACAGTGAAAAATACGAAACAGTATATCCTGTGGAACACTATATGTATACGAGACCCTGACGCACTTAGCCCGCCAGGGTACAGAATCTAGTGATAGCAATATGTGTGATACACAGAAAAGAATCCACACAGCAGCTATAGGCACACACAGTCACAGGCACAATGCAGAAATTATTACATATAACCAATGAAACTGCACTGGACTAGTAATACTACATATAGCTATGTATGTATACAGATATAACAATGCACAGTAAACACTGGATGTATATCACAGAATACTTGTACTAAATATTCATATAGTAGTGCACTTGTTCTTAACTAACGCTGTCTAAACGACATGAAGAATACTTAAGTGTCCTGTAAATGCACAGCGCTGATGATGCAGGTGGCTTTACAGAGGAGACAGTGCCCAGAAATCCCAGGATCAGCGCAGCTATGTGAAATGGCACCCAAACGCTGACATGGAGTGAGGGAGAGAGAGAAATGCAGCTCCAGGGCGGGAACACCTGCTGTAGATGGCGCCTGGAACTGGGGCAGGGGCTACAGGTCAGCGCATTATCCCCTCTGCTGGACTTCACCACTATGGAGCCTATAACAAACGGATTTTTGTAAATCCGACCTGTGCTCCCTGCCCTCATGGATATAGTGGGGTCCAGCACGGCCACAGTGTCCACGCCAGTGGGGTGGTCCGTCTCCTGGGACCGCGACCGGATCGCGATTTACCGGCGGATCCCACCTGGGGGACCCTCTTATGTCCTCCCTGAAGTGCGGCCACGCAATCCAGGAGAGCAGCAGCGGTGATGTGTGCCTGATGACCGGAGCGCCTCCGCTGTAAGTACCCGGGAACCAGGCCGCGGGAGCATACAGCGCCGCTGAAGGAGGTGATGGAGCCGCAGCACAGAATGTCAACATGACATACACTGCAACTAGTGCTTGTGCTGCGGCCCTTAAAGTCTTCTAGAAAAGCTCTTTTCAGGGCTGCATAGCGCAGCCCCCCTGTTAGTTACCTGCACTTCAGGAACCAACTTACACACTGACCTCCAGTGCCTGGAGGCGGGGCCATAGAGGAGGCAGTGCATCCAACTCTACACCCCGATGTTATTCCCTGTGGAATCCCAGTGTACACCACTGCAGAAAATATCATATCTCTGTATAAGTGACTGTAAAATATTTATGTAATGGTAAAATATATACTTCATATTACAGTTAGAAGTGGTGTCAGCATTTGTAAGTAATTATGTCACTTGTGTCACATGACCCATACTAAAAAAGTCTGCAATGGGATATGCAAAGGTACGTCACAGAAGGCATTTGTTTTATTCCAAATTAAAGCGTATGCACTATACAAAACAATTATTCCTTTTCAGCTCCATGACACATATAAAAGTAATTGGCCTGCTGCCTCTTGGATTTATGTAATCACATTAGTGGCCTGTAATATTCTACAGAAGGTATTATAGCCACATTGGTCATACCTGGAAACAGTCCTGATTTTGGCAGGACAGTCCACATCTGACAGGACTGTCTTGCAGCCTTACAATCAGGGCCGGACTGTCCCACAGGAGCACAGGGGAATTCCCTGGAGGCCCCATTGCCAGGGGGCCCAACCCCTTTTCTAGGGGCCAAGTTTCACGCCTTGTACTAAAATTAAACATTGTGAATCTATTAGAGGGTCAGTTACCTGATGGAGCAGGACCACTGATTAGCATGGATGCTTGGTTGACTTCTATAGAAACTATACCAAGATTCATTTGCCTAATGGTATGCCAAGCATCTGTGGTGGCTACCCACACCCCTTAAGATTGGGACCCTTCTACTGCATTACCCTGGATGGTCCTTCAGTCCTACACAATCGTGATGTTTGCAACAGGATGTGCTTCCATTGCTTGCAGAATAAAATTGGGTTTCTGTTGCCAGAGAGTGGGTCACTCTAGAACTTTCCAGGTGCTATCCTCCCGCCAGGATGTGGTTATGCCATTGGTAAGCATGGTCAAGCCCTCAATGACACGGTCATAAAGATGGCACGCCACACATCGTAACTCCAGCTAGGGGTTGGAATTTATGACATTAGTGGCTTCTAATATTTTACAGTAGAGGTTCTAGTCATGTTGGTGCCTTTTTTATACATTATTTTTTATACATTATTTTATACATAATACTGCAAAATAGTGTGACTAGGGCATTGCATGCTGATTTGGAATCGGCTATCAAAGCTTCACAGATGGCTTTACAACTGAGAATTTCACAAATGTGGCCGATAACAGATAATTGAAAATATAAAAGCATTATACAAGCTATTAGTGACAACCCAAGTGCCTTATGTCTTAATGTGGAATGTACATTACTACTATCTCCTGGGGCCATAATTCTCAGTGTGTCATAATTTTTGCTACAGTAATCTTCTGCCGCAGCTTATCAAAGCCTGTCAACAGTCAGCCCATTTCACTGTCTCCTGGCATCAGCAGCAGGAGCCTCATGTCATATTTACATTGCACAGTTCATCCTTCATAATCATAGTTACTATCTGCTGTCTAAAGGGCGCATATAGTAAACTTTCACGTCTCTTTATATCCACTGGGAGCCATGGCTGATGATCTTATCAGTGACCTCTCATTTAGAACTTGGAACAAGAGTTTGCATCTGTGAAAAGGATTTCCATGATGGAACAGGATGCGAATATGTTCTGCCTTACTGTGACATAAATGTAGAACAAGATCAGGAGACTGGCTATACCTGTAATTATAACCACAATGTGTTCTCACACACTGGCTTATTCTTACCAGGGCTGCATTTAGAAGAAAGGTTCCAAATTCCTTCAGCCTTGTGAGTTATTTAAGATATAAATGGTCATCCAGCAAATTGTTTGAAAAATGACAGGAGCTGGTTGGTACTTTGGGGCAGATGTACTAAGCCTGGAGAAGTGATAAAGCAGTGATAAGTGGAAGGTAATAACCCACTATCCATTCAGCTCCTGTCAATTTACATGTTGGAGCTGATTGGATGGTGCATTATCTCCTTGCACTTATCACTGCTTTCTAACTTCTCCAGGCTTAATACATCTGCCCCATTATCTCTGTCCTCTGCTTAATACATCTCCCACAAAGTATGATCAGTTCCTGGCAGCAGATCATGGGCAGACACCTATATATGGCAGGATGGTCTCACAATAGCCTTCGGTTGGTTCCACCCCTGGAACTATTGGCCTGATTTGGGCAGATGGATTGCATACAACTCCGACGGCAGGAGGGCCGCGCACGCACAGGACCCATTATGCTCATGTGTGTCCAAAGATGCAGCTGCTATGTACACTGCATGTGTGTGTGTGTGTGTGTGTGTGTGTGTGTGTGTGTGTGTGTGTGTGTGTGTGTGTGTGTGTGTGTGTGTGGCATTGATAAGGCATTTAGATTGCAAGCACAACTGGGGCGCATACTAATGGGAGTGAATAACTCCTATCTTCATTACAGAGTGTTGTAAAACATTTTGGCAGGTACTATATAAGCAAAGAATAATTATTAAATGTACTGACAATCCATATTTCTTCTATTCTTTCCTAGTTTGGGCACAGTTACCTTAAGACATTACCTGTGTTTATATAATAAAAGGTGCGGCCTAATTACAGATTGCCAAGATCAATACAGTTTCTGGGATGTATTTCCTATTTAAGAAGTAACCATTAGCCTTCTGATAAAAATTGCTCAAATGTAACATAAATAACACATGTTATTGAGCTGAGATTAATAATACTATCCAACACATAGTACTGCATTGCACAATGTATTACTGTAGTAGGTCAGAGGTTTCTGTTACTAAGCCCAAGAGGAGAATGTGTGACAATGGGAAATAAGAAGTAATGAGGTTCTGCAATGTATAATGTCACTTGTGACTGAAGATTCCCACAGACCACTCTTGTTTATCCATAGTGACCTGTACTTGGTGTGTGAGGGTTCAGCTGAACAACTGTCTTTCTCTTCATGACAGTTAATATGGCCAAAATGGAAACTGGATTATGGACCAGAAATATAAACAAAAGAACAGTACTGGAAATATCTGTATGTAGCGTTTAACTGCAGGTTCATAATTACATTATAAATGACTCCACAAACATATCTATATCATAATGATCTAGTTTTAGGTGACCTCCAGAAGATACGGGAAGGGGGAAGATACAAGTTGGAACGTTATGGGTCATCACTCATCATGGCACAATCCCAGACAACATAATGCCGCAAATCATAGTATCACACTGCATGTGTCAGGTCTACGATGATGCAGGCCTTAATGTCTGAACACACGTATTCTGTAATCTTGCCACCTCAGCATAATGACTCTTATTCATAAAATATTGAAAACATTTTAAAAAAGGACTAAAGGGATCCCTTATAGATGGAATACCATGCTTAAAATATACTACAGTACAGTTTAAAATATGCTTAAAATATATTAAAGTACAGTTTAAAATTGACTCTGTCCCTACACAGTATTTCCCCACATGAATCTGTCTAGAAGTGCTCTCACAGTAACTGAAGGAAAATACAATTGTAGGTACATTTTCTAAGTGGCTGCTTTTCAATGCCACCCAATCTACTTTCTTTTCTTTTTAAGACTATTGCTGTATGAGCAATAGTCATCCCACAGGCGTAGAAGGGGATTTAAGATTATAGACACATTAACAAATAGTCCTCCTGCAATATCTTGTCAGTTTGTAGGTATAGTAAGAGGCACTTCATAGGTAAACCAAGATGTATACTTATTTGAAAAGCCTTTACTGTCTACTTGACTTATACCTAGTCTTCTATACTACGAGAGAGTTAACCAGCCTCTTGGTTCTGCCCACTTCCCCAGAGAAGTAAGTGGCATGGTGGCTTAATGACACGATATGCAGTAAACTGCGTCATCTTGGCCCCACCCCCTACTGTACAATCCTGCAAATGGTACCTCCAATCTGGGCATCTCCTTCCAGTATCATTTAGGAAGTCCAGGTAAAAAGTTGGAAAGCATGCATGTGCATCTTGGTGTATCTGCACAAATTTTTTCTTTCTTTGCAAAAACACTGAAAATACTGATGTTGCAGCAAGATCATTTGTTAATGTGCTATAATTCAACACTCACAATATTAATGAATGACCATGATGCTAGAGAGACGTACGTTTTCAAACTTGTTCCATGAAATGTTTGTCTTATTTGCATTTGGCAGCACTATCTCACATATTTTGCTGGCATGATTTGACTTCATACGTTCCCACTTCTACTCCAACAACATCACGTAGCAAAACATACTGATTATTGTCCTAGTTCAATTTCAAAATTATACATATTATGAAATAAAAATGCATACATTCTGTACAGATGCAGTTGGAGTGTACAAATTTGTACCCGGCAAAAATCTTGTTACAGTACAAGGTTGCAAAGTTTTTGTATACAGGTAAAATGTAGGTAACATTGCAATATAGAATTGAGCAAGTGCAGTATGTAATTTCAGATGCAATAAAATGCGTTAATGTAAATCAATTGCTTCTAATAACTATGATCTAACATAAATGTATTGTTAATTGTTAACAATCCTCCATAGGTGATTGAATGTTTAGTTACTGACTTACCAGCTACTTGGCAGTGGATGGTAACATTTGTTGCTTGAATGGTTTTCACCATAGTTCCCACATCGACAGTGATGGAAGGCGCGTCCACATTGAGAAGAACCGCCTTGGAGGTCTTTATTAATGGTTTCCCTGGAGACAGAAGACAGAATATCATGGTCACCTGACACTGCAGAGGTTCAAAGAGCAGACACCAAGGGGCATCACACTAAAAGGTAACCTGCTGTTTTGCAGCAAGCTGTCTATACAAGGCATGCTATAAACCATCTGGGCTAATGAAGAATAAATGGAGGAGACCACAGGAGAGCAAGCATGGCTTAAATACAAGCCTTTACACGAAAAAAGAGGTCAGTAATGTAAGCTTGGGCATTCAATAACTTCTGACACATGCTATTAATATGTAATACATATATGCAACATGAGACCTCTTTTATATTCAGGGCACAGAACTACCACAAAACATTTCAGCGCCACAAAACGAAGATTTATTATAGAAACATGAACACAGAACTATCATGATGAGAGTCCCTTATCCACAGACACCTAGATATTGTGTATCATTCACATGCATAAAGTTTACAGAACTTTATTGATGACACATGTGACAATATGTAGCTGTCCAAACGTTGGCGGAATCATATTCATTAAATGACTGACACATGGTTCTGATTTAATTCTACATGTTGGAATGACCAGAAAACCCCCTTGAAGCTAGTAATTTTGATCTAAGTGTAAAATCATGATAACTATCCATACAAAAAAATCAATGAGCCTAGTCACACACATTTCATTAGAAACATTACTTAAAATAAAGCATTTCACAACAGATGTTTTTGTTTTTTTGTGTGCCAAGGACAGACACAGATTTAAGCATCAAGACAGACAGGGTTAAGTGTTTATGCTATTACTGCAGGATAAGACTGTAATGTTTAGCAATCAAGCGTGCGTTAGTCACCTCAACTTAGGAGAATGTAACTATATTCTAATTTAATTGGAAAATGGTTGCAATCTTAAAATATGCAACGCCAAAACCAGATGTGTTGACATTTAACTAATGGACAGGACACAAACTGCAGGGCAAGAGGTAATGTGAAACATTATCAGGTAACAAGTATGTCAACACACTAGCCTTTCACAGAGCAGGTAGCTATAATTTAACTGGTATTTGATACAGTAATGATTTTAAACATATGATTACTGTATAAGCAAATCAGATTGCTGTGCACTGTGGTAGAGGAGAAATGTCAAACTCGCCACTTATACAGTATACACCAGTTATTCTGTAGCTCATAGTATAAAGCAAGATAGAAAACTGTTTTACTCTCTGATTGCTCTGTCTCCTGCTGGCATTAGTCTACTTTACTTCCTTAATTGACTGTACTGTGCGGTATAATGAAAATAGGTGTAAATGAATGGGGAAGAATAGTCTTCATGCTCAGTGATCCACAGCTGGCGTCTACTGTCACAGTTGCTCCTTATAGGAGTAATCACACAACTGAAAAGAAGGAACCACTAACAGAGTGGCCACAAGAGATATCACCTACAGTGTTTATTTAATACCCACTGACCCTATAAATTCCTTGTTGTTCACCTATCAAGTGCTATAATTGTCTAACTGCCATCACTGCATGGTATGAACATGGAAATTGAGGGGAGAAGGAAAGAAGAAGGCAAGCACTAGGAGCGATCAGTAAAAGAAACTATGTTTAAATTAGTGATGAGCGGATTCGGTTTTACTCGGTTTTACTCGGTTCTCAAAACGGCATCTTATTGGCTATCCAAAACACGTGACATCCGTGAGCCAATAAGATGCCGTTTTGAGAACCGAGTAAAACCGAATCTTCTCCCAACTGTTCTGGGAGACACTTTGTGGCCATGACCGAGAATGGAAAGCCCCCTGCAAAGTTTACCTTCTACAGTTGAGGCAGTTTCTGCACAGATAACAGAAGTAGCAATTTCCACAGAAATAGAATTTAGTAAATGCTAAACACCAGATTGGTCCAGTTGCATAATGTGCATCGCAAAACCAATTGGGATTATTGGGATTTTATTAAGAGGAGAAAGAGCGCTATATAAATGTTGTTATTATTATTAGAACATGGTAATGAAGAAAGTCAACACAAGTTTATCTGTACAACATAGCTCCAATGTGATCCATATGCTAGCTTAATAAAGGACATCATCGTGACCTATTTCCTCAGTTATTATACGGCTGAGTGACAATATTATGACCACCAGCTAATAGCCAGAGTAACTGCCGTGTGCAGCATGTACAGCAGCTAGACGGGCTGGGAGTGACTCAATAAGGTGCTGGTAGGTTGGCACAGGTTCATTTTGACAGTGAGCTGCTCTACTGTAGCATGCCAGTCGGCCCTCACGCACCTTCATAGCCGACAATCACCTCTCACATCAATGGCAAATGGTGCTCCGCAGTTTCCACGTCGGTTATTCGCAATGGTGCCATTTGTCCAGTCACGATACACCTTCACCACATCAGCACGTGAACAGTTCACAAACTGCGCTGTTTCAGAAATACTGCCAGCCTTGGCCCAGAAGCCGACAATCATCCCTTTTTGCGACCTAGATAAACCGCTCCTTTTACCCATGACAGCAATGAGTGATCTGTGTGCAGAAGGCCTATCGCACACCTTATATACCCACCAAGCCAGCGCACGACACGTGATGTACTTCATGGGCTACGTGCTGCCAACGTCAAATGTAGGCGGTGATCATAATAATGTGACTTGACCGTGTATATTCTGTATAGTACCAGCTTCAAACATAAGTCAACATAAACAACATCCACTAAAGTGGTCACCAGCTGCAACATACCTGCTAGAGTAATGGCAATAGACACTGAAGCAGAGCCTAAAGGGTTGGTGGCATTGCAGGTATAGAATCCAACGTCAGCTTCAACTGGCTCTAGTATTTGCAGGGAATCATCTGATTTTAAGAGTATCCTGTTTAAATATATAATTTGTTAAAGAAATACAAATAATAAGTAATTACATTCTGACAGTTCACTATGGACATACATTTGAAACAGCCTCCTTATTGTTTCCACACTGACTATACAGTATTATATTTTGCTAATACCTATACTATTCTGCACTGGGACTAAGCTGCAGCACAGTATGTCACCACTGTAGCAGTAAGAAATAAAATTGTCCTTAATAATCCCTAAAAAGACAAGTTGTCAAATCATTACATCACAGTGCAATGCAATAAAAAGCTCAATTTAGTAAACTGTGCTACAGTTACATATTTTACTGCCGCAGCCTGAGTCTCTTAAATGAACAAGCCATGTTTTAAATTGGCAAGTTTCATTATTACCTATGGGAAAATAGTACTGAATCTGCTTGAAAAAATAAATTAAATCCCCTGTCTGTTTACATTTCACATTTTTCTAACTACACAATGAAATGTATGTATGTATGTATGTATGTATGTATGTATGGTCACTCAGTGTTCTTGTATAGTTCTAGTTTATGACAAGGAACTGTTGTTATATTTTATGATAGGGATTGACTAGACGGGTGATGATCATAGCATAGACAGTAACTAGGTCAGCCACAATTGGTCAACAGTGACTAGATCGACACCTGAAATAGGTCATCATAGTCACTAGGTCTACATAAACAAGGTAGACATGGAAAAAGGTCGACATGAGTTTTTTAAGGTTTTTTTTGTGACGTTTTCTTTGTAAAGTGACCGGGAACCCCACTGTGCATGGCGAGCGAAGCAAGGTGCATTGCTCCGCTATCACTGCGCTCGACACAGGTTACCTTCCCAGTTGTAGTCCACGTGGATCGTAAAGTATGAAAAAGCTCAAAAAAATTAAAAATGTAAAAACTCATGTTGACCTTTTCCATGTCGACCTAGTGACCATGTTGACCTATAGTCCATGCCGACTTAATGACCTAATGCATGTCGACCAATAGTGGTCGACCTAAGGACCGGATACCGACTAGACACATGGCACTTGGTTCTGCCAGTAAAATATGAAAATGACTGAAGTACTTCATAAGAGATAGAACTACTATTAACCAGATAGATATTTTTACATTAGGCTGCTTTTTTAAGTAGTATTCTTGTTACAGGTTGAGTATCCCATATCCATATATTCCGAAATACGGAATATTCCGAAATACGGACTTTTTTGAGTGAGAGTGAGATAGTGAAACCTTTGTTTTCTGATGGCTCAATGTACACAAACTTTGTTTAATACACAAAGTTATTAAAAATATTGTATTAAATTACCTTCAGGCTGTGTGTATAAGGTGTATATGAAACATAAATGAATTGTGTGAATGTAGACACACTTTGTTTAATGCACAAAGTTATAAAAAATATTGGCTAAAATGACCTTCAGGCTGTGTGTATAAGGTGTATATGAAACATAAATGCATTCTGTGCTTAGATTTAGGTCCCATCACCATGATATCTCACTATGGTAAGCAATTATTCCAAAATACGGAAAAATCCCATATCCAAAGTACCTCTGGTCCCAAGCATTTTGGATAAGGGAGACTCAACCTGTATTTATGTAAAAAAACAGCATAAAATATATATAGACATGATGTAAGTAAATGAAAAAAACTGCAACATTATTTATTATTAAATGCTATTATAATATGAACAGCATAATGCAGTATGCTAATTAGATTTTTCTTCTAACCCATGTTGTTACCTGTTACTGTATTTAACTTCCTCTCCATTTTTGGCCCAGCTGATAAGTGGTTTAGGGTTTCCACCAGCTTCACAATGAAGCAATACACTGAGTGTTCCACTAGCCAGTGCTACCGTCTGTCCAATATGAGTAACAACCTCAGACGCTGAAAAATGCTGGGCTGCCGATATCTTTCTTAGAATGACTGGCTTCCTGAGAGAATGGGCTGGGAGTCTTTCATGGGGCTCCAAAGCTTCAGCTTCCATGGATGAAGACCTGGAACTAGAAAAACTAGAAACAGGTTTGTACAATGAATGTTCTGAAGTTCCAGGACTAATCTGTTTATGGTCTGTCTTGAAAACAGGTGCTTCGTGGCTTTCTAGATGGCTCCTTGTTAACTCATGAGCCATCTGCAATAAAAGGTGTCTGCTGTTGTTGTCATTCAGTTCAACAGGTTGCTGAGACAATGACCGAATTATGTCATCTATGCGCTTAACATCAGTGACAATAGTGTTAGGTAAAGAGTGCTCCAAACCATGGTCTTCCTCTGAAGAGATATTCCTTTCAAAAGATTCTTGAGGGTCAGATGGATCCATATGATGATCAGACCAAACTTTTAGGGCCAAAAGGCGTGAGATAATATTATCATAGCGACTACTAGGGTCTGTTAGTTGCAATTGCTTTTCAGTCTTGCTTCGGTTAAACAGATTTGCACTCTGCTGCTTTTCCGGGTGGTTATAACCATCATTCTTCCTCATTTTCTTAGCAGTCCCTTCTTCTCTAACTCTAGGAGCTTGGGAAATAATTTTATTATTCTCTCCAATAAGCTTGATGACAAAATGTTCTTGGCTAGGCCCAGCCATGCATGTGTAAACTCCAGTGTCGGAAGGTTTAAGGTGATGAATTTTGATGTATCCATGTGGTGCAACAGTAATGTGCTCTGAGCTGATCAAATGTTTCCCGTCTTTTTCCCATATGATCTGGGGTTTCCGGAACTGCCGTACAGGACACCTAAGCACAAGTGAGGTCTTTGGTAGGAGGTAAGCATATCCACCAACAACAAACTGCAACTTCTTCTGCTTTTTGATCTGTATATACATTTTTCTGAGACCTGTAATCTGGGGGCTCGTTTTCTGGCCAATCCTGGGTCCTTAAAACATAAAATGCAGTGATTTTAAGTGAATATTTAAAAAATAAATAGATAGGAATTAAGCAAAGCAATCAGAACAAGAAAATAGTTTTAAATATTTCAAAGGTAAACACACTGACTAAATATATTATCATATTTCTACTTCAAAGTTTCTCACGTTAATTTTAGACAGTAACAATTTTTTCTTCTGAGCTGTGCCTGTTAAAAACTCTTTATTGTCACTGAAAAGCCTTTTTAAACCTCAAGATATCACATACAGTACGTTAAGAGCAGCTTGACCAACAACTAGATCTGTATATTGTATAACCCACACTTGTGTGGTCAACTTAGACCAGGGGTTCCCAACCACAGTCCTCAAGGCACACTAACAGTCCAGGTTTTAAGGATACCCATACTTAAACACAGGTGACTTAATTAGTACAGTACCTCAGTTATTTTGATTTAACTATCTATGCCTATAGTGCTCTATAGTATAGTCAGATGAAGACTGCACACACAGGAGTGAAACTCAGAGCACCTCTATCTGACAAATTGTGTTAATTAAATCTACAACATAGGTAATCCATTCTGACCACATAACAGGAATAAGCAATATTACATAGAGCAGATTAGCTATTGTGGGGTGAAATAACATCGCAGTGATACATAAATTTCATCTGTCAGCTGGATTTAGAATGCAACTTCATCAACTAGATATCATTTATTAAGATAGGAACACCCTTGGCAGTTAACAGTGTTATCATGGCTCTAATATATAAAACATGTAAAAATATAATGTTGCAGTGATTATAAAACAATACAAAATATTTTCAAGATGACAGAGAACTTAATCCTGAAAAAAAAAAAACAAGTAACAAAACATTGTTATTACTTGTGCATGCTGCTAGTGAGCAAGGTCGCGTCATCTGATGAAGGACTGAGTCTGCACACAAAGAGGAATTCACCAAGACGTATTCTCCAGTTTTCACCTTCTTCCTACAAACAGCACCTTGGATCTGTGTCCCTTCTCCACACGAAACTGAACACTAGAATTTAATAAGTGATTATGAAAATTTAAATTTTTGCTAATTAAAAGGAGTCTCCATCTTCTGAGAATACAATTGACTTTGGATATGACAACTGATTAGCTTAACAAATTAACAAATATGTTTGGACAATAATATTCCCTGTAGTAGGAGTTCTTCTATAATATTATTTTAGTAATCACTTGATAATTTTATATTATATTTGAATCCAAATGTAACTAGTAAGAAATTGTGTGGCTATAGCTAGTCACCCACAGTATTTGTCGATTAAACCTTCTCAATGAACTGATGATTTGAAAAGCTATATGTATTCAAGTCCCCTATTCGGAAGTTAATATATTATACAGTGCATCTGGAAAATAGTCACATCGCTTGACTTTTTCCACATTTTGTTATGTTACAGCCTTATTCCAAAATGGAATAAATCAATTTTTTTCCCTCAAAATTTTACACACAATACCCCATAATGACAACGTGAAAAAGTTTTTTTTGAGATTTTTGCACATTTATTCAAAATAAAAAAACTAAGAAATCACATGTACATAAGTATTCACAGCCTTTGATCAATACTTTGTTGATGCACCTTTGGCAGCAATTACAGCCTCAAGTATTTTTGAATATGATGCCACAAGCTCGGCGCACCTATCTTTGGGCAGTTTTGCCCATTCCTCTTTGCAGCACATCTCAAGCTCCATCAGGTTAGATGAGAAGCGGCAGTGCACAGACATTTTCAGATCTCTCCAGAGAGTTCAATCGGATTCAAGTCTGGGCTCTGGCTGGGCCACTCAAGGACATTCACAGAGTTGTCCTGAAGCCACTCCTTTGATATCTTGGCTGTATGCTTAGGGTCATTGTCCTGCTAAAAGATGAACCGTTGCCCCGGTCTGAGGTCAAGAGCGCTCAGGATGTCTCTGTATACTGTTGCATTCATCTTTCCCTCTATCATCACTAGTCTCCCAGTTCCTGATGCTGAAAAACATTCCCACAGCATAATGCTGCCACCATCATGCTTCACTGTAGGGATGGTATTGGCCTGGTGATGAGCGGTGCCTGGTTTCCTCCAAACATGACATCTGGCATTCACGTCAAAGAGTTCAATCTTTGTCTCATCAGACCAGAGAATTTTGTTTCTCATGGTCTGAGAGTCCTTCAGTTGCATTTTGGCAAACTCCAGGCGGGCTGCCATGTGCTTTTTACTAAGGAGTGGCTTCCGTCTGCCCGCTCTACAACACAGGCCTGATTGGTGGATTGCTGTAGAGATGGTTGTCCTTCTGAAAGGTTCTCCTCTCTCCACAGAGGAATGTTGTAGCTGTGACAGAGTGACCATCGGGTTCTTGGTCACCTCCCTGACTAGGGCCCTTCTCCCCCGATCGCTCAGTTTAGACGGCCGGCCAGCTCTAGGAAGAGTCCTGGTGGTTTCGATCTTCTTCCATTTACGGATGATGGAGGCCACTGTGCTCATTGGGACCTTCAATGCAGCAGATATTTTTCTGTACCCTTCCCTAGATTTGTGTTTCGAAACAATCCTGTCTCGGAGGTCTACAGACAATTCCTTTGACTTTATGCATGGTTTGTGCTCAGACATGCACTATCAAGTGTGGGAACTTATATAGACAGGTGTGTGCCTTTCCAAATCATGTCCAATCAACTGAACTTACCACAGGTAGACTCCAATTAAGCTGTAGGGTCATCTCAAGGATGATCAGTGGAAACAGAATGCACCTGAGCTCAATTTTGAGCTTCATGGCAAAGGCTGTGAATACTTACTGTATGTACATGTTATTTCTTAGTTTTTTATTTTTAATAAATGTGAAAAAAAATCTAAAAAAAACTTTTTCACATTGTCATTATGGGGTATTGTGTGTAGAATTTTGAGGGGAAAAAATAAATTTATACCATTTTAGAACAAGGCTGTAACATAACAAAATGTGGAAAAAGTGAAGCGCTGTAAATACTTTCCGGATGCACTGTATAATAATGACCATTCAGGGGCTTAAAAACTGTAATTATATAGTAGTTAAACTATTTTATTACAGTTGCGGTTACCATTATTCTATGTTCCCTGAAGTGGTACTGTACACAGTCTTATTCCTCTTAGGGAGCCTTAATGTGTGATATTATAAAACTATTGTCTGATTTTAAAGCTTCATGTGTGCCCAATGTTGTTACTATAATCATTGGGTGCTAATTCATTTTGGAACAACAGGAAACAGTGAAGTTCTAGATATGCCCAGTTTTGGACTGTGTGGTCTTATCTTTGTATTAGCATCTACATACACTAACTACACCATTACTTGATAGAGGAGAGTAGAATCAAACTTATTTGAGGGAGGTGCTGATCTGGGTAAGTGTCAAAATAAGCAGCAAGGTTGGGCCTGTGTTACAGTCTTATAAAATAAATAACCTATATATTGTTAGAGCTTCTGATCTAGACCCGACAGCTTGAGTGATCTGGAACTAGTGAAACTGCGTAGGCCCAGGTGTATGGGGTACACACTGTTTCTGGACTATATGAAACTATATAGACTTCTGCTTTGTGTAAATAGCGATGGTGATTGTCCAGTTAGAGAGCAGAAACAGAGAGTAAGCAATACTTCTATGATGGGTTTTGTCTCATATCTATTATGCTTGTGCCCATAAACCATACTTGCCAATTCTCCCTGAATGTCAGGGAAATTCCCTGACATAGCATCAATCTCCCTTACTCCCTGAAAAGCCTAGCATTCTCCCTGATTGTACCTTATCCCCATTATGTAGCTGTTATATACTGTACTTGGGAAAAATAAATCAGATACTGTATATATGCTCAAACTGGATCATCATTGCCACTCCCATGTACAGGTTATAAGGTACAACAGGGCAGATGTACTTAGCCCTGGAGAGTGATAGAGATGAGAGAAATAAACTACCAACAAATCAGCTCCAGTCATTTTTCAAACACAGCTTGTAACATGGCAGTCAGGAGCTGAATGGCTTAGTACATCTCCCCCAATGATCCCTATTGCTACATGCCTTTTGGTTTCTGAGTAGAAGCCAATACATGAACAAGCCCTGAAAAGTATCAGTGTGTTTTCGTTAACATGTAGATTGTACTGAGCAACATCACTGAGCACTACACGTCTACTCTAAGGCGCCCTACACATTAGGCGATGTGCCGCCGAGGTGCCCGACGGCCGATACGGCCGACGGGCGACCCAGCGGCGGGGGGGCAGTGACGGGGGGAGTGAAGTTTCTTCACTCCCCCCGTCACCCGGCTCCATAGACGTGCAGGCAAATATGGACGATCTCGTCCATATTGGCCTGCATGCACAGCCGACATGTCACCAGCGATGAACGAGCGCGGGGCCGCGCATCGTTCATCGCTGGTGACTCCACACTGCACGATATGAACATTATCTCGTTCATTAATGAACGAGATCGTTCATATCGTGCAGTGATATCGGCATGTGTGTAGGGCCTATAACACTGTGCTCGTAGATGTTGCATCACAATCTTCCTGAAATGCTTCTGCAACTGTAGGCAAGTATGCCATAAACGTACACTGTCCTTAGGTCTGTGAAAATTAAAATACAGTAACTGACACAAGACATATGACATAGGGCATATCTTACTGTATCCGGATGATAGATAGACAGTGTCTAGTACTCTAGTTAGACAGTCAATGGATACACACCATATGTTAGACAGACATTAGGTCGACAGGGTCAAATGGTCAACATGAAAAAGATAGTGCAAAAGGTAGAAAGTCAAAATGTCGACATGAAAATGGTCGACGTACAAAAGGTAGACATAGATTTTTAATTTTTTTTACATGTTTCCGGACTTTTTCATACCTTCTCTATCCATGTCAGCATAGAGTTGTTTCTAAACCTTGTGGCGAGTGTAGTGAGCCACCGAGCCCGAAGTGAGCCCCGCGAGGGTATGCCTTTCTACAACTGAGGGTCCCAGATGACAAACCTATCCACATAACCCCCCCCACCCAAAAAAATGGTGTCCATCTTTTTTATGTCAACCATTTTCATGTCGACCTTTTGACCCTGTCAACCTTTTGTACTGTCTATTTTTTCATGTCTACCTTTGGACCATGTCGACCTTTTGACTGTCTAACATGTGATGTCTATCTATTGACTGTCTAACTAGACACTGTCTATCTATCATCCCACACCCATATCTTACATATGAAGCACAATATACCTGAGACCAGTCAGTCAAATGCCACTCCACTGGGCAGTCTTCATTCTGACATAACTCCTGAGATAGTGGTTTCACAGATAAGCAAAATGTTTCCGGCAGTTCCAGGATGCTGCCATCGGACAGCCTTTGCTTGCAGAGGACATCTCGCGTCTGTATCCCCCCACCACATGACTGAGAGCACTGCAAGGATAGAGGAGACACTGCTATGAAACAACTCTATAAAAGCATAGTTATTGTTTTGTACTTAGGAAATCTGCACAAATTTTTACTAATTTCTAACCAGTTTTTCTCAGGTTTTGTCTACGCCTTAGAGATTACATCATAACCATATCCATAATCATATTATATGTTTTTACATTTAATGTTTGTGTTTATAGGGGTGTGCATTATATATATTTAATTTCCTAGGAGAGCAGTGTGACTTTTTTTTGGAGACAAATATATGAAAAATTGACATGGCCAAACAGCATGAGCTCCTGAATTACGAGTAATGGAAAGCGTAACCAGCTATATAAATGAAGATGATTCAGTTTGGGACAAATGCTGCATAAGGTGTAGATAATATATCTCGGCTGGTAATTTTACAGTACAGGTCTTTGTTTGGGGAAGACGTATTTCTAGGTATAAAGGATTAAGAAAGATATGTTAGAGTAGCTATCTGTAATGCATTTCGATTTTTATCACATTCTTTGTAACCAGGAGTGGCTGTTGCCGCAGGCAAACAGGATTTTTGCCCGGGACGCCGCATCCTTAAGGGCGCCGCCTGACCCTACCGTATGCTGCCGCACGGTGCGCCTGACGTCATCACGCACCGCACGGCATTGTGGGAGCGGCCGCAGACGCTAGAGGTCTAAATTGACCTCTAGTGTCTGTGTGGCGCTATGGGAGAGATCTCCCATAGATCCGAGGAGCGGGCGGCCAGAAACAGCAGCAGTGGTCGGGAAGCAGGAGCGGGGCTGGTGAGCATTTTTTTTGTGTATGTAAGCGGCGCTACTAGGGGCAAAACTACAGGGGGCACAATTACTGGGGGCACAGCTCTATGGGGGCAAAACTACAGTGGGCACAACTCTACTGGGGGCACAGCTACAGGAGGCAAAACTACAGGGGGCACAACTCTACTGGGGACACAACTACAAGGGCACAACTCTACTGGGGGCACAACTACAGGGGGCATAACTGTGGCCACGCCCCTTCCCTATGAAGCCACACCCTATTTTTTTACGCATGCCTACGGCGCGCACTAACCCTGTTTTGCCTGTTGGGGGGGACTTTAGCCCTGGGCGCCACAAGGTCTAGAACCGGCCCTGTTTGTAACATATATCAAATCTAGGTGTGCCTTACTTTCCAAAGTGAATTCCTTTACTCATCACTATTAAAATGAGTGTAGTAATCAATGTGGGTCTACATTAGTATAATCATAAAAGGAGCAGCCTTTCTCTATGTGTTATATGCCACTTCGCACAATGCACCTCATTCATAGTCAGGCATATAGTAAATATTGCGGCTTTTATTGCACGCAAAATGCTATTTTTGTGCGCATGCTTGTCTTTTCACAATGCATCTTTTTATCTTATGACAAGGAGGCTGGGTAGGAGGTTGGAGGTTAAGGGTTATATTCAATTAGTGTTGGATGCTCTCAAACGAGAGGATCCGACACTTCACTATTCAATTTGTGGGCATTTCCTTTTTTAAAGTCGAATTGGCATTGTCGAAAAATGGGCCAAAAACCTGTTGGAAATGCCCGCAAATTCAACAAAACAGGTGTATCGGTGGGCGAATTCGCCGATCCACCTGTTTTTCCGACATGTTGGAATTTCCAATAAGTTGGAAAAATGGCACTGGAATTGAATAGGTCAAATCCAGATTTGACCTAAAAAAGTCGAAAAGTGCTGTTTTTCTGGCTTGTCGGAATTTCCGACACTAATTGAATAGGCCCCTAAGTGTAGGTGTGGCCAGAATACAGTAAGGGCATGTTGTGGGGGTGTTGACATGAACTGTGACCAATGTAGTTTTACAAAAATAACTTCTGCTTTCAACTCAGAATACATTATGTTTGTGTCCAACTCTTGAGTAAGGTACAATATGTGGTTCTTGTATTTCTTGCATCCAACTCAGTATCAGGCCCTATGAGGAGGGATCCAGCACATCCTCAACAGACCCCACCCCATTAGAGCTGCTTCCATAAATTTCCATGGCTGGTTATCAATCCAGATACGCCACTGGACATATCCAAAAGAAAATAAGATTTTACTCACCGGTAAATCTATTTCTCGTAGTCCGTAGTGGATACTGGGGACTCCGTAAGGACCATGGGGATTAGCGGCTCCGCAGGAGACTGGGCACAACTAAAGAAAGCTTTAGGACTACCTGGTGTGCACTGGCTCCTCCCACTAAGACCCTCCTCCAGACCTCAGTTAGGATACTGTGCCCGGAAGAGCTGACACAATAAGGAAGGATTTTGAATCCCGGGTAAGACTCATACCAGCCACACCAATCACACCGTATAACTCGTGATACTATACCCAGTTAACAGTATGATAACAACTGAGCCTCTCAACAGATGGCTCAACAATAACCCTTTAGTTAGGCAATAACTATATACAAGTATTGCAGACAATCCGCACTTGGGATGGGCGCCCAGCATCCATACGGACTACGAGAAATAGATTTACCGGTGAGTAAAATCTTATTTTCTCTAACGTCCTAAGTGGATGCTGGGGACTCCGTAAGGACCATGGGGATTATACCAAAGCTCCCAAACGGGCGGGAGAGTGCGGGTGACTCTGCAGCACCGAATGAGCAAACTCAAGGTCCTCCTCAGCCAGGGTATCAAACTTGTAGACTCTTGCAAGAGTGTTTTAACCCGACCAAGTAACAGCTCGGCAAATTTGTAAAGCCGAGACCCCTCGGGCACCCGCCCAAGAAGAGCCCACTTTCCTCGTGGAATGGGCTTTCACAGATTTAGGGTGCGGAAGTCAAGCCGCAGAATGTGCAAGTTGAATCGTGCTACAGATCCAGCGAGCCATAGTCTGCTTAGAAGCAGGAGCACCCAGCTTGTTGGGTGCATACAGGATAAATAGCGAGTCAGTTTTCCTGACTCCAGCCGTCCTGGAAACATATACTTTTCAGGGCCCTGACTACGTCCAGAAACTTGGAATCCTCCAAGTCCCAAGTAGCCGCAGGCACCACAATAGGTTGGTTCACATGAAAAACTGCTACCACCTTTGGAAGGAATTGGGAATGAGTCCTCAATTCCGCCTTATCCATATAAAATACAGATAAGGGCTTTTGACAAAGCCCCCAATTCTGATACACGCCTGGCCGACGCCAAGGCCCACAGCATGACCACTTTCCACGTGAGGTATTGTAGCTCCACGGATTTAAGTGGCTCAACTCAATGCGACTTCAGGAAATCCAACACTACGTTGAGATCCCACGGTGCCACTGGAGGCACAAACGGGGGCTGACTATGCAGCACTCCCTTAACAAAAGTCTGAACTTCAGGCAGTGCAGCCAGTTCTATTTTGGAAGAAAATCGATAGAGCCGAAATCTGGGCCTTAATGGAACCCAATTTTAGGCCCATAGTCACCTCTGACTTGTAGGAAGTGCAGAAAGCGACCTAGCTGAAATTCCTCCTTTGGGGCCTTACTGGCCTCACAGCACGCAACCTATTTCCGCCATATGCGGTGATAATGGTTTGCGTTCACTTCTTTCCTAGCTTTAAATAGCGTAGGGATAACTTCCTCCGGAATGCCCTTTTCCTTCAGGATCCGGCGTTCACCCGCCATGCCGTCAAACGCAGCCGCGGTACGTCTTGGAACAGACAGGCCCCCTGCTGCAGCAGGTCCTGTCTGAGCGGCAGAGGCCATGGGTCCTCTGAGATCATTTCTTGGAGTTCTGGGTACCAAGCTCTTCTTGGCCACCCGGAACTTCTTACTCCTCTCCTTCTTATTATTCTCATTACCCTGGGTATGAGAGGCAGAGAAGGGAACACATACACCGACTGGTACACCCACAGTGTTACCAGAGCGTCCACAGCTATCGCCTGAGGGTCCCTTGACCTGGCGCAATATCTTTGTAGCTTTTTGTTGAGGCGGGACGCCATCCTGTCCACCTGTGGCCTTTCCCCACGGTGTACAATCATTTGGAAGACTTCTGGATGAAGTCCCCACTCTCTCGGGTGGAGGTCGTGTCTGCTGAGAAAGTCTGCTTCTCAGTTGTCCACTCCGGGAATGAACACTGCTGACAGTGCTAACACATGATTTTCCGCCCATCGGAGAATCCTTGTGGCTTCTGCCATCACCATCCTGCTTCTTGTGCCGCCCTGTCGGTTTACATGAGCGACCGCCGTGATGTTGTCTGACTGGATCAGCACCGGCCGGTGTTGAAGCAGGGGTCTAGCCTGACTTAGGGCATTGTAAATGGCCCATAGTTCCAGAACATTTATGTGTAGGGAAGTCTCCTGACTTTCCATAGGCCTTGGAAGTTTCTTCCCTGTGTGACTGCCCTCCAGCCTTGAAGGCTGGCATCCGTGGTCACCAGGACCCAGTCCTGTATGCCGAATCTGCGGCCCCCTAGAAGATGAGCACTCTGCAGTCACCACCACAGCGACACCCTGGCCCTTGGAGACAGGGTTATCCGCCGATGCATCTGAGGATGTGACCCAGACCACTTGTCCAACAGATCCCACTGGAAGATCCTTGCATGGGACTTGGTGAATGGAAATTCTTCGTAAGAAGCTACCATCTTTCCCAAGGCTCGCGTGCATAGATGCACCGATACCTGTATTTGTATTAGGAGGTCTCCGTCTAGAGACGCCAACTCCTTGGAATTCTCCACCGGGAGAAACCCTTTTTATCCTGTTCTGTGTCCAGAACCATACCCAGGAACAGTAGACGCGTCGTAGGAACCAGCTGCGACTTTGGAATATTCAGAATCCAGCCGTGCTGTTGTATCACTTCTCAAGATAGTGCTACTCCGACGAACAACTGCTCCCTGGACCTCGCCTTTATGAGGAGATCGTCCAAGTACGGGATAAGTACTTCGGCCATTACCTTGGTAAATACCCTCGGTGCCGGGGACAGATCCACGGCAACGTCTGGAATTGGTAATGACAATCCTGTACCACAATTTTGAGGTACACCTGGTGACGAGGGTAAATAGGGACATGCAGGTAAGTATCCTTGATGTCCAGTGATACCCTGAAATTTTCCAGGCTTGTAATAATCGCCCTGAGCGATTCCATTTTGAACTTGAACCTTCGTATATAAGTGTTCAAGGATTTCAATTTTAGAATGGGTCTCACCGAACCGTCAGGTTTCGGTACCACAACATTTTGGAATAGTAACCCCGGCCTTGTTGAAGGAGGGGTACCTTGATTTCACCTGCTGGAAGTACAGCTTGTGAATTGCCGCCAGTACTACCTTTCTCCGAGGGCAGCAGGCAAGGCTGATGTGAGGCAACGGCAAGGGGGAGTCGTCTCGAACTCCAGCCTGTATCCCTGTGATACTACTTGCAGAACCTAGGGATCCACCTGTGGGCAAGCCCACTGATCCCTGCAGTTCCCGAGACGCGCCCCCACCGCACCTGTCTCCACCTGTGGAGCCCCAGCATCATGCGGTGGACTCAGAGGAAGCGAGGGAACATATTTGATCGTGGAACTGGCTGACTGGTGCAGCTTTTTCCTTCTTCCCTTGTCTCTGTGCAGAAAGAAAGCGCCTTTGACCCGCTTGCTTTTCTGAAGCCGAAAGGACTGTACCTGAAAATACGGTGCTTTCTTTAGGCTTTTGTGAGGAAACCTGAGGTAAAATTTTTTCTTCCCAGCTGTTGCTGTGGATACGAGGTCCCAGAGACCATCCCCAAACAATTCCTCACCCTTATAAGGCAGAATCTCCATGTGCCTTTTAAATGCAGTATCACCTGTCCACTGCCGGGTTTCTACTACCCTCCTGGCAGAATGGACATTGCATTAATTCTGGATGCCAGCCGGCAAATATCCCTCTGTGCATCCTTTATATTTAAGACAACGTCTTAAATATGCTCAATGTTAGCAAAAAATTATCCCTGTCTTAGCGTATTAATATTATATGACAGGGTGTCAGACCACGCTGCAGCAGCACTATTTATGCTGAGGCAATTGCAGGTTTCAGTATATAACCTGAGTGTGTAAATACAGACTTCAGGATCGCCTCCTGCTTTTTATCAGCAGGTTCCTTCAAGGTGGCCGTATCCTAAGACGGCAGTGCCACCTTTTGACAAACGTGTGAGCGCCTTATCCACCCTAAGGGATATCTCCCAACGTGACCTATCCTCTGGCGGGAAAGGGTACGCCATCAGTAACTTTTTAGAAATTACCAGTTTCTTATCGGGGGAAACCACGCTTCTTTACACAGTTCATACATTCATCTGATGGGGGAACAAAACACTGGCTGTTTTTTCTCCCCAAAAATAAAGCCCCTTTTATGTGGTACTTGGGTTCATGTCAGAAAATGCGTAACACATTTTTTCATTGCCGAGATCATGTAACGGATGTTCCTAGTGGATTGTGTATATGTCTCAACCTCGTCGACACTGGAGTCAGACTCCGTGTCGACATCTGTGTCTGCCATCTGAGGTAACGGGCGTTGTTTGAGCCCCTGATGGCCTTTGAGACGCCTGGGCAGACGCGGGCTGAGAAGCCGGCTGTCCCACAGCTGTTACGTCATCCAGCCTTTTATGTAAGGAGTTGACACTGTCGGTTAATACCTTCCACCTATCCATCCACTCTGGTGTCGGCCCCACAGGGGGCAACATCCCATTTATCGGCCTCTGCTCCGCCTCCACGTAACCTTCCTCATCCAACATGTCGACACAGCCGTACCGACACACCGCACACACACAGGGAATGCTCTGACTGAGGACAGGACCCCACAAAGTCCTTTGGGGAGACCGAGAGAGAGTATGCCAGCACACACCAGAGCGCTATATAATGCAGGGATTAACACTATAACTGAGTGATTTTTCCCCAAATAGCTGCTTGTATACATATATTGCGCCTAAATTTAGTGCCCCCCCTCTCTTTTTAACTCTTTGAGCCTGAAAACTACAGGGGAGAGTCTGGGGAGCTGTCTTCCAGCTGCACTGTGAAGAGAAAATGGCGCCAGTGTGCTGAGGGAGAAGCCCCGCCCCCTTTTCGGCGGACTTTCTCCCGCTTTTTCTGTGATACTGGCAAGGGTAATTTTACATCTATATAGCCTCTGGGACTATATATGATGTATATTTTGCCAGCCAAGGTGTTATTTATTGCCCTCAGGGCGCCCCCCCCCCAGCGCCCTGCATCCATCAGTGACCGAAGTGTGAGGTGTACATGAGGAGCAATGGCGCACAGCTGCAGTGCTGTGCGCTACCTTGGTGAAGACCGAAGTCTTCTGCCGCCGATTTTCCGGACCTTCTTCGTGCTTCTGGCTCTGTAAAGGGGGCGGCGGCGCGGCTCCGGGAACGAACACCAAGGTCGGGTCCTGCGGTCGATCCCTCTGGAGCTAATGGTGTCCAGTAGCCTAAGAAGCCCAAACTACCACCTGTTAGGTAGGTTCGCTTCTTCTCCCCTTAGTCCCTCGCTGCAGTGAGTCTGTTGCCAGCAGATCTCACTGAAAATAAAAAACCTAAATATACTTTCTTTCTAGGTGCTCAGGAGAGCCCCTAGTGTGCATCCAGCTCGGCCGGGCACAAGAATCTAACTGAGGTCTGGAGGAGGGTCTTAGTGGGAGGAGCCAGTGCACACCAGGTAGTCCTAAAGCTTTCTTTAGTTGTGCCCAGTCTCCTGCGGAGCCGCTAATCCCCATGGTCCTTACGGAGTCCCCAGCATCCACTTAGGACATTAGAGAAATTTACAATAATTATTTCATTAGCAAAATGAATGTAGAGGCAAGGATGGCCCAAATGTAGTTGAATGCACGTCTATTTGCGGAGTGCCTCTTGAGGGTTTTTGTACTTTGAGAGTATGAAGGTATGCACTTCAGTCGCATCTCTGAACTGGTAGTGAGAGCATAAAGGAAGAAATTATGAGCTGTGCCACTCTCGAAGGCTGAAATAATAATAATAATAATAATAATAATAATAAGTGTTAACAGCTGCTTTAGGGTTTTACCCACAAGAACAGACACAATTCGCAACCTGCAGCAATTAAATGATGTCTCTAAGGGCCTAATTCAGAGTTGATCGCAGCAAATTTGTTAGCAGTTGGGCAAAACCATGTGTACTGCAGGGAGGGCGGATATAACATGTGCAGAGAGAGTTAGATTTGGGTGGGGTGTGTTCAAACTGAAATCTAAATTGCTGTTTTAAAATGAAGCAGCCAGTATTTACCCTGCACAGAAACAAAATATCCCACCCCAATCTAACTCTCTCTGCAAATGTTATATCTGCCACACCTGCAGTGCACTTGGGGGGTCATCCTGAGTTGATCGTAGCTGTGCTAAATTTAGCACAGCTACGATCAGGGACTCAGACATGCGGGGGGACACCCAGCACAGGGCTAGTCCGCACCGCATGTCAGTGCCCCCCCTTCCCCCCACAGAAGTGCAAAAGCATAGCACAGCAGCGATGCTTTTGCATTTCTGGAGTACCTCCCGACCAGTACAGCTCCTGCGGCTGCCCGGGAGAACCTCTTCGCTGCCTGGGTCGCAGCGGCTGCGTGTGACGTCACGCAGCCGCAGTGGCCCGCCCCACAACGGTCCACCCAAGGCCTGCGTTGGTTGGACCGTTCCCCCTAAACGGCGTCCTAATGCTGCCATCCAGCCCCCTCTTGCCCAGTGACTGCCTCTGCCTGTCAATCAGGCAGAGGCGATCACTAGGCAACAACGGCCTTCAGCCGTCTGGCATGCGCCGGCGCTCTGCGGCACCGGTGTATGCACAGTTCTGTCCTGATCGCACCGCTGCGAACTGCAGCGTGCGATTGGGTCAGAATGACCCCCATGGTTTTGCACAACTGCTAACAAATTTGCTGCTGCGATCAACTCTGAATTACCCCCTAAGAGTCAGCAAATACCAAAGTAAACAATGGATTTGTTGCTCACCCTACCGCACGTCACTGATTTGTTGCATCCCTATATATCAGTAGAATTATCACTGAAAAAAAAATAACTGTTCAAAACTACTGTACAAGTGTAATATTCAACATATATTCCTAATATAATCATGTAAAGTTAGGAAACGCTGCAGTAATTTAGCAGCAGGCATAGAAAGAAGAGCTAATGCACCAATTCAATTTCTCCTCTTTGCCTAACGTTTCTGGCACTGTGTCTCTACCTATAAAAAGCTGCTGAAAACAAGATAAACCCTTCTGCTGGCATGGATCCAAAAGAACGCAATCTTTAAACAAATACTGGTTTAAATTTATACAGCTTCTTCTTTATCATCTTGAAGGATATAAGCTTTGATTGTAATACATTTATCTGCCAAGAAATAACCGTTTTTAAATGCATCCAGACTGCTCCTCTCTACTATATTCATCCATTTATTTTACTAGGGGATACACATTTTCATTTAAAGTTCTTTGTAGTGAAATCAGTTACAATGTGATCATTCACCTGTTTGTGGGGATTATTCCAGTTAAGTGATTATTGAAAAACAGAGGAGGGGGATGATACAAAAGTGGAATCAGTTCTGTATCTTGTAAAAGACTTATAGGCCCTACACACTGGCCAATTTTTTGAAAGATATGAACGATCTCGTTCATAAATGAACGAGAACTCGTTCATATCTTTCAGTGTGGAGACTCCAGCGATGAGCGATGCGCGTCCCCGCGCTCGTTCATCGCTGGTCTCCCGTCGGCTGTGCATGCAGGCCAATATGGACGATTTCGTCCATATTTGCCTGCACTTCAATGCAGCCGCGTGACGGGGGGAGTGAATAAAATTCACTCCCCCCGTCACTGCCCCCCCGCCGCCGGGTCGCTCGTCAGCCGTATCCGCCGTCGGGCAGCTCGGCGGCGGGTCGGCCAGTGAGTAGGGCCCTTTACAGAGGAATTGCAGCAAGATTTGATATGACGCTGGAATGTGTTTTACAGAAGAAACAGGGAAAGTGTGTAATTTAGGCATGCAGATGTAAGCATCTTCTCTGATATGCCATCAAGATAGCAAGAAAATTGTGTTTTTGAGGATTATGTAAATTTTCTTAAATCACTATTTAGCATAAAATATGCATAGTAAATGCTAAAAACAACAAGTAGCAAGTAAATGCTCAAAAAACAAAAAACATTCATTTTGTATAATATAATGTAAGGTGCTCCATATTGTCAATAATGACAGTAAACAAATTCCCTTAAGACTGTAGTCTGGCTCGTCCTGTCTGTAAGTACTGTATATATTTAATGTTCATGTACAGTGACTGGGACAATACAGGTAATTCATGAAAATACTAAACTTGTGTGTAAATGCGCCTATTTTTCTGGCACACTGCTCCATTTGTGCACACTCACATTTTGAGGTAATGGCACCATCTGGACATCATTTGTGGGATTGTAGGTTGAATGGTCTGTTTATTTATGGGATATTCTGCAACTATTTAGTTTCCCCAGCATCCATGTAACGGGGGCCGCAACAGATATTGCCAATAACCGCTGCAGTCCCCAGCTTTTGAAACCTATGGGGGCTGTTTATTTTGCCAAATTTACCAAGCTACGGAATACATGCGGCACATTCTAGAACTTAGCCAAGGTAGATAATGCCATCTCCAGATGGTGTTACATGTTGTAGCCTATGGGCTACACTTTGCAAAAAGTACTGGGAAAGAAATTTGTAAGATCCCTCCCTGGCACTCTCTACTGCACGCGTGCATGGTCAGCAGACCATGCATGTACAGTAGTACGCATGGCTCCCAAAGGGACAGGATCCTTCGGCGATATGAAATTACAGTTCTGTCTATATTAAATATTTTATATAGACGCATAATCTGCCAAATTCATGCACAAAATGAAGGCATGGTTACATGAAACTAGACAAGGAATCTATTTGTCATTCCATCCCATATATTTTCGACACAACATCACCAAGAGAACAGAATATGACCACAGTCGTTAACTTCACTGTGGGGGTAATTCAGACCTGATCGTAGCAGCAAATGTGTTAGCAGTTGGGCAAAACCATGTGCACTTCAGGGTGGGCAGATATAACACATGCAGAGAGAGTTAGATTTGGGTGGGGTGTGTTCAAACTGAAATCTAAATTGCAGTGTAAAAAACAAGCAGCCAGTATTTACCCTGCACAGAAACAAAATAACCCACACAAATCTAACTCTCTCTGCAAATGTTATATCTGCTCCCCCTGCAGTGCACATGGTTTTGCCCAACTGCTAACAAAGTTGCTGCTACGATCAGGTCTGAATTACCCTCTACATCCTGAAGAGGAGGAACATAACAGGCCACAAATTGATGGCCACTAACCAAATCATAGGTCACGTATGTCATGCCCATCCAACTGGTCACAAACATAGGCTGTAACAAATTCAACTTGACAACTGAAAATAAAACACCTGCCTTCTTTTATTTTCATATATATATATATATATATATATATATATATATATATATTTCTATTTATTTTCTTTCCTTTACTTATTTGGTATTTGTCGTTTTTTTTACCTTGCATAATTATATTTTCTCCTATCCTTAAGTAATAGAACAGTACAAATCACATCACATCATACTGACCAATGCAACAACTGATACAACTTAAACATTCTTTACTTTTATTCCCTCCTCCAAATTACGTTGGGTATGATTGCACTTTTCAATTTAAAGTGACTCTAGACACTTGATATTCCAACTGTAAGCACCCAAGAATTCCCGTCCCATTACAGTCTGCCTGCTGCTATCATAACTTCCCTGGCCCCTATTTTTCTCTAGCTATATCTTTAATAATGCAAAAAAAAAAAGGTTTCATTTGGAGCAAAACTTCTTGCTGCATGAGCACTACCACCGATGTAAAACAAAGCACTCTCTAGTCATCAAACATCGCTGATAACCAAATAGAAGAATAGATTTTACAAATGAAAACAAATAACTACCTTGGAGGTGAATTTATCAGCTTACCGGTTTCCAGTCTGTAGAGTACCAAGCTGGTGGGCAGTCAAAGCGATTGCAGGCCTGTACCAAAGTGGGTTTAGGTTGTCTGCAAAAATCATCTACCAACATTACGGTTTCATTTGTGTCTCTTGATAGAAGATGAGAACAAAATATGTCTCTAGTTTGTAATCCCACTCCGCAAGTTAAACTGCAGGAGCTCCAGTTTCCAATCTCCCACCTAATAAAAAAGATAAAAAAATGAGTAAGTATTTGGGTACACTCTTTTTCTTTTTATCATCTTGATAATTATGCTCACTGGGTTATGTAGTACAAACAAACTTGCTCTTGCAATTTATTTCACTTGCCAGTTGCCAAAAGCATTCATTGTAAACATCCCTTCATGTGTAAGGCGCATAATTACAGCTGTAACACACTATACTACTTTCTAATGGTGCCCTCCGAGAGTGGGAGGTCCAGGTGGGAGGTGAAGTGGGCCTGCTGCCACAAATCACATCATCACAGGTTACAGTACGCCCCCTTTGGCCAAATTTGTGAGATTCCCTGAAATTCCAGGAGAGAAGACAAATAAAAGCCTGAGCAAGGCTTATAATGCAAAGGATCAATGAGTTCTAGTCCAGGATCAGTTTGCTCTTCATTCGGCACAGGTCAAAAGAACATATATCAGGTTTGCAATATGTTTTATATATGCATTTTCTGACCTTGCTCTCATCTGCTTATGCAGAGTATAAATGTATTCCCCAGTGTCACTGTGACTCCACTGTCTCTTAATGAAGTGATCAGCTGCATTAAAATGGCTGCCCCTACCATATATAGGTGGAGGGATGTAATCATGTCACCGGCAAAGTGGCAGATGCTCAAATTCAAATTAACGTCTGGCTTGATCACAGAATTAAACACTTTAAATGCTGTTTTTACACCAATATCATTGCTTATAAATGTTCTATTCATACAGTAAATAGTTTAATTAAACACATTTATTTGAATAAAACAAAGAGCTGCAAACACAAGTACTAGCTTAGTACTGACAGCCCAGCATTATTTTAGACACTGTGCTGAGAAGGGGAAAGTAGGGAAACTCCACCACACAATGAAAATATTGAATTTCATGAGGACTATTATTAATCTAAACCACACAAAGTTTATACTGCATATATTAGTGTTGCTACAAAGTATACCCAATTATCAAACAATTTGTTGATCAACTCCCTTTAACTAAGTGAAAGATTAGCACAAGGAAACAGATAAATGATGTACTATACAAATTGGCGGTCATGACCTTTATGACTGACCTCATTTTTGTCACTGGCTGCAGTGCTAGAGAACCCACATTAATGAGAGATTTTGTTTCCAGAGAGAATGTTAAGTGGAATAGTGATGTCTTCCCTTATCATCCATAGCTTGTGTAAGTGTCATATATGGGGCGTCCATGCGTAAATGAATATACTATATCCACAAGTATTAATCTTTCACACGTGTGTAAAAATAAATAGAATACTACTTTCTTGACATTGCTCATTTAAATGACTAGGAACATGTGTAGTCAATAACTAAACATCAGGATTGAAGTAGAGAAAATTGCAACCAATTGTATAAATGGATTACAGCATTCCACAATGTAATGGCTGGGACATGACAGCGAATGCGAACATAAACTGGAGATAAGACCAGTAAAAAGCAGTGCTGCAATTTCATAGTTCAGCGTAGATTAAGGAATGGAGCAGTAATGGGTTAGTGCATTGAAAAAGAAGATTATTAGAGATAGAAAAGCACCATTTACATCTCCAGTCCCCATCCCTAGAGATACTCTACAGTTCATTGTGAAATAGCATTACATTGTCACAAAATCCTCTTGAAAGAAGAGCGTGTTCCCCTGAAAGAGCTGTGTAACATAGTAGAGTTCAGGAGACAAGTGGGTGTTTGAAGGAGATTAGGAATATGTGCTCCAGCAGGCCCCCAGGGATTTGTCATGCATATATACATATTTCCTGCTTTATTAAAGAATGTTCCAAGTAGTAACACAGGCTATTTCCATGAGGTGCTCACAAAGCCTAGCGGGAGGTCACTGATTCAGGCTGTCAAACATACAGATGGGTTGGGAAAGTTCAATAATTGGCCATTGAATAATTGGCACTACAAGTCTCAGTGTATCTTAATATGTGTAGAATTAATGTGTGCGATCCAGTCCCCCCCTCCCCCTCATATTTTCTGTAGGTTGCAGACTGGCTAACTATGACTGTGAAAGGTTAACACGACACACTTACGCACAGCTAATGTATGCACATACTGGTGATTGTACATTAAAGGAATCCAGTGAAGCCTCTCCAGGGGGACCTCTGGTCCCTCATTTGCCAGGTATAGCAAACAACACCCGGATATGGCATTAGCTAGTGGCATGAAGCTATGGTTTTTACTCAGGAGAAAACGGTTACCACTGCTTCAAACACAGACCCCTCAACAAGGTTAGCAAAAAAAAAAGATTTGTGGAGTTATATATTAAAGAACCTGGAGAGCTCTAAGAAAAGTTGTTTCAGCACAATGTTTCTGGGCTTCCACTAAGGGGAAGCAGAAGGTCAGTGAACACTGACCGATTTAACTAGGAATGCCACATGCTATTTACTCTAACACTTTACAGTTACTCTGCAGATATGAAAGCTGATCAGATCCTAGCTTGAATGTAAAGCTCAATATTTTATATATCTTGGCAAAACCCACAAGAAGTAGTAAAGAACAGACTTTAGATTAGTTTGTACTTTCAAAATATTCCAAGTTGCTTAGCATAAAAATCAACTTTTTGAATACGCCAGCACCACTACAAGACTGACTGCATAATTAACAAGTTAAAAAAAAAATACCTGTTTCATAATACAAAATATCTTTACATTGCACAATGATGTAAAAATACAAATATTTGAGGCTACTTAATAACAAAGTGGAACTGTGCAATAACCCATAACAAACAACACATTTCACAATACTGCCAAGTTGGTATTAGCTAGATCAAAGTAAATTGTTGCTTGATTTGCATAGAGATACTGCAGTGCTTATATACATTTTGCTAGTAAAATTCCCTTTGTCCAAAATTTAAAGGAAAGGTTTAAGTTAAACTGTCTTTTTGTGTAGCTTATACAGTATGTATATTAATATTAGAGATAAGCGGGTTCGGATGTAACACCAGAATTAACGCCAGTACGGTTTTATCCGGATCTTTCTTATTGGCTATCTTAAACACATGACATTCGGGAGCCAATAAGATGCCGTTATGAGAACCGAGTAAATCCGAGTAAAACTGAGTAAATCCGAACCCGCTCATCTCTAATTAATATGTATCCTATATAATAAAAGGCTAACACTGATCCGTACCTCTACAGGGGGAATTCAAGTGTTTTGCATGCCGGCGGTCACTAGACGGAGCACAACGGAGCAATTTAAGTGTTGTTTTGTTCAGGCCGGCGCTAACGTTACTGATAAGTTGTTCTGTTGTTTTATAACTTACATATATATATATATATATATATATATATATTGTCAATAGGTGACTGGCACTCCCAATATAAATGTTAATGCAGGCCTGGATGCCCTCAAATTTATGTAGATAGTGGCAGGAGTGGGGGGGGGGGGGGGGGGGGGCTGTGGCACTCACAGTGCTTTTAAATCCAACTATATGGTCCACAGTCATAACATGTCACTCCAGTTTAGCCTGCACTCCATTAAGCCAGTGTCATGTACTGTATGTATATATATATATATATCTATCAGGGACGTGCAGTCAGGGAAGGCAGGGGAGGCAGCGCCTCCCCTGTGATTAATTATTAAAATAATAAAAAGAAGATACTTATGACACATATTCTGTGTCATTAGTATATTCTTTATTGAATTCTAATAATTTTCTAGCTTTAAAGCAGTTTGGGAGGCACTGATAGCAGTGCCTCCCGTGAAAAATGGGAACGGGGACAGTGCCGGGGGCAGAGCCTAGCACTGGGCTGTAAAAGCCCATGAAAAAACATAGGGAAAGCGGCACTGTTCCAAGTGCCTCGCTGACAGGGACACCACCCCCATGTCAGCGAGTCACCTGTGATTGGACAGCGGATCCAGGGCTGGATCCGCTTTTCCAATCAACCACATGGGGCGCTGGAGGCGGCGGGTCCCGGCGCTGATGATAGCCGGGAGTAGTGGTGGGCCTTCAGTGTGTGTGCAGCTCCCCCCCCCCCCTGTCCTCCTGCTCCGGCTCCTGCTCACCTTACCAGCAGCGGCGGTCCTGCGGAGCGTGCAGCTCTCCCCGTCCTCCCGGCTCCCGATCACCTGACACTCAGGCAGCAGCGGTGGCCGTGCAGTAAGACCCTATCTAGGAGGGACACAATGCTCTGCTCCTGGAGTTCCCTATTAATTTATGATTCCCATCATCTGTGCTGAAACACCTTTGTAATCCATAGACCTGTTCAGCACAGGTGATGGCAATCATAAATTAAGAGAAAGGTCCAGAAGCAGAGCATTGTGTCCCTCCTGGAGAGGGTCATGTTGGGAGGTATGGATATGTCAGTATAATGTTCATTTTTACAGGTGCTTCTACCCCTTTGGATTCTACTGGACAAGTGGACGTGATCGGCGTGGGACGTAGGTAAGTAATCTCTCTCTCTCTCTCTCATTTTTACAGGTACAACTATTGGATTCTACTGGACAAGTGGACGTGACCGGCGTGGGATGTAGGTAAGTATGTGTGAGTGTGTAAGTGTGTTTTAATAAAATTTTACTGTCACGGTGTGTGTGTTTGTGTTTTTATTTGGGTATTTTTTGTTGTTGTAGAACTACAGGTACCAGCGAGCCCGTTATTTCCCCGCCTGCTGGTACTTGAGGTTCTCCAAGTACCAGCAAGCGGGGGAGGCTTGCTGGGCCTTGTAGTTCCACGACAAAAAACAATATTCTTTTTTTACACACATGGCTATCAGCCCAGCACCCACCGCCCAGGGGTGTTGGGGACAGCCTCGGGCTTCACCTCTGGCCCTTGGGTGCCTGGAGGGGGGGGGGGGACCCCTCGATTTAAGGGGTCCCCACTCCTCCAGGGTACCCCGGCCAGAGGTGACTAGTTGGGGGGGTAATGCCACGGCCACAGGGACCTACATAAAAGTGTCCCCCGGCTGTGGCATTATCTCTCTGGCTAGTGGAGCCTGGTGCTGGTTTTAAAAATACGGGGGACCCCTACATCTTTTGTCCCCCGTATTTTTGGAACCAGGACCGGTCTAAGAGCTTGGTGCTGGTTGTCTAAATACGGGGAACCCATGTACAATTTCCCCCCCAGTATTTAAACAACCAGGACTGGCTAAAAGAGCCCGAGGCTGGTTATACTTAGGAGGGGGGACCTCATGCATTTTTTTTTAACCCATTCAGACCCTTCTCCATTAAGTTAATGGAAGCCCTGGACAACAAAATTGCATTCATGTCCTCCTCCCTCGCCCTTCCCAGTCCCAAACACTCATTTTTTTTTCTATAAAAATGTATAATATATCACAAGTATGATGAGCAGGCAGGCAGCGGGCATTGGCGGCATCGGACTGAGATAGAAATTGTGGGCGAGTTTGTAAGCCATTGGCGGTGGCAGCGGGTATCGGCTCAGAGGCAGTAGCGGGCATTGGCTAGGGGTCATCGGCAGGATTCGGCGGACATTATGGCTGTAGTGCCTCACTAGACACTGACCTCACCGCATGCCACTGATATATATATATATATATATATAATTTATTACCAGTTATTTATATAGCGCACACATATTCCGCAGCTCTTTTACAGAGAATATTTGCCCATTCACATCATTCTCAGCACCTGTGAAGCTTACAATCTATATTCCTTATCAAACGTACACACACACACACACACACACACACACACACACACACACACACGCTAGGGTTAATTTTGTTGGGAGCCAATTAACCTACTATTATATTTTTGGATTGTGGGAGGAAACCGGAATACCCGGAGGAAACCCACGCAAGTATGGTTTGGCCCTAACTCCACACAGTTAGGGCCAAGGTGGGAATCGGACCCATGACCTCAGTGCTGTGAGGCAGTAATGCTAACCATTACACCATCCGTACTGCCCCCATATACTGTATATGTGTTTGTGGAAGTCCCTTATTTGGGACTTCCACAATTCCCTTATCCCTATGCTCCTCCTGCAGTTTATAACCCTATTATTTTGCTCCTCCTTATATATTAACCACTGTCCTCTTACCTCCCATTTAGACTCCAAACACAGTTGCCTGCTCTCCCAGAATTTAATGGAGACATATGATTAGGGGGGAGTTCTCTTAGCTCCCAGTATAGTAGGCAATACCCCTGCAGCCTCCCACATCTTCAAGTTAAGTGGGTTGGGCATGGTGTGTGATGATGCTATTTTTTCCTTGAATCACATCATTACAGCCCTGTCCCCAGACTATAGCCCTATTAATTGCAGCAAAATGTAACAACTATGGGGCTGGAATAATGCAAATCATAGCACCACACCCCCATCTTTCCCAAAATAACCTCCCCCTTGCAAAATAACCTCCCCCTTGATGGGCCTCTCTGAGGTCTCCCAGCAAAGGTTGGAAAGTGTACTATAAATTATCCAACTCCTTCACCTACCATTTAGTCCATGCTCCGCTCTACTCTACAGTACAGTACAATACATCTTCTCCCCCAACTATCATTCAACCCTAAATGTACTACAAAGTAATAAGCACCAGGGGAGCTAATGAAGAATATGGTTTATGTGATTTAAATCCCAGAGGCATCTGATGCTCCAAGGGGAGTTCACCATAGGAAAAAGTAAAGTGCTGATTGCATACCTTCCAATTGTGTGGACACTTGCGGGACAATCCATATTTTCAGACCTTAAAAGTGGCAGAGGTTAGATCAAAAGGTACGCTGAATGAGTGGCATGTAACTTATCCAATTTTTAGGTGTTGGTGAAACTTTGGTGCTGTAGGCAGATGCCTAATTTGCCTAGTGGTATCCCTGTCTGAGTGGTACACTTAAATTTGCATGTGACTGGGTCCATTCTTCGTATAGAACGTAGAGAATAAACATATACATATATACATTTTAACAACTATATCTAGGTAAAAAAAATGATTCACTTACAAACAATATCCATTTAATTAAAACATTTAAATATATGTGTGTGCGTGTATATATATATATATATGTATATATATATATATATATATATACACACACATGAATTAGCTAAGTGAGTAGGCATGTTGTACAACAGACTAGAAAACATAAAATGATCATGGACATTTTTTTTGAGTAACAAGCACTTTTCTGTGGACAAAAGCATTGTGACTGAACTAGTTAGCTTTGAGGCTGGACATGGAGCCTAAGGCGACAGTGCTGTCAAAATGTGACTTTTACAACAGTAAGAACATTGTGCAAAGAAGCCAAAATATAATAAGGCAAAATTCACAAGGCAACTGGAAAAACAATTAAAGAGAAGATTTCAGCTGAAAAATGTAGATGGTGCACTGTGACTTATTAATCTTGTCACGCTCAGCTTGATGCTGATTTGTGACCTTCTAGCATTGTGTAGCCTTGAAAAAATGTAATAAGAGATTTACAAAATGAAATAATGATTAGTGCCACACAGAAACCTCAAACTAAAGATGCCATAAGTACCTAATTAACTGTATTACAGTGCTCATAAAGTTTGAGTAACTGGTTGTTTAGTCAGGTGTCTGGAATGATTGTTCATGTGGATAATAAAGATCAAATACACCTAAGTTATTGTGTGTTTCTTCAATTGAAATGTAAAGGTGGCCAAAATGGCTGAAGTAGGTGAGACAAGATTATAACGAGACAACCAAAACGTCTAAAAGAAGGACAAGCTTGATTTAAAGCTGCATTTCTTACACCAGTGCGAAAGCCATTTAATCCACATTATATTACTTCAATGTTGAGTTATGAAACCTTGTTTCTTCTGCATCGGCTGAGGAAGAAATCAAACTGGATTTTGAACATCTACTGTAGGCTTGTTCATTGATGGTTCTACAAATAGCAGATAGGCTGTTTATAAACCCCACATTAACTGACATTTTACCAAATAAGAAAAGCAGCCCAAAATACCAGTAAAAAGCACAAATCACCAATAGACTCTGGCCCAGTTAGCCATGGTAATTTACTGTGGGTAACTGAATCGCGAGGTGCTATCCTATTAGACCTGGAGCTGGTGCTTATCAGAGATTTTATCTCGCCTGCCTCAGGCAGGTAAAACCAAATCCACAATAAGTGCCCATTTTTTCTGCAATAGGTTTTGTGAAAGCACATAGGTCCACAGCTTTTCACGACCCTATGTGTTTTGCACGGAACAAACAGGCTCTACTTGTATTGCTTGAATGGACTATCAGGCTTTTATCTTGATAAAAGCCCGTTTTTTTTCGTGTGGCAAATTACTGTGGGTAATAGGACACCCCCTGTACTGTACACATACAACAATGAATAAATATTGGCAGATGCTATTCAAATCATACCACCTTGTAACCCCCACTGGGAATGATAAATGACACTTGTATATCTTTATGTGATTGAGTCTCTGTATCTGTATATGAAGTGCTATATCAAATTAAGTGCTATATCATATCAAATTAATCAGCACAGTCTTCTGGTGCATCCTAGCTGCACTGCATTGCAATTAAGACACATTTTAGGCAAAAAGCAGACATCTCATGGGACCTGCTGCACCAAGGGAGGCTGTTTGGCGTGATTGTTGCAATGAAGTATTTGAACACAGCTGTACATGTCTTAAATTCCTGTCTAATAAACTAGTAATGACTAAGATACAAAACTATCATGGCACATAACATGCAAGGTTCTGTGAGGGTTATTCTCATATCCCCAATACACACCACTACACTACATCCCCCGATATGCTGCACTACATTACTACACTACACCCCCCTATACAATACACTACATCAGTACACTACTACACTACATCCCCTTATACACTGCACTACATCACTGCAATGTATCCCTATTATATGCTGCTCTATAGCTTCCCTGCATTTTTGTGGGGGAATAGGGGTTTACAAATCGATGGACAGCGGTTTACAAACAGCATCAAATCCAAGGCATTTTGATACCCCCTTCCCCTCCAAACGGCCAGTGATACCCAAGTCCTCATGCTTAGTAAATATACCCAAAAAGTCACTTATTCATTTAAGTGTTACTGTGCCAGCTAAGTAAGAGAAGAGCAGATGGTTGAAAGGGTGCAGTATGGTTTGCCGGCAGTCGGGGGCCCGGCGACCAGCATACCGGTGCCGAAATCCCGACCACCAGCATACCAACAGCTGGGCGAGAGCAAATGAGCCCCTTGCGCTATCTATTCTCCCTCCAGGGGGATCTTGGACCCCCAAGAGGGAGAAAAGATGTCGGTATGCTGGCAACCTGAAGACCATGCGGTTGAAACTGTTGTCTGCTCCCATGTAGCTTGCTCTCCAGGCGAAAGTCTAGTGAAAATGACACTAATCCCGTTGCTGGACTCCAGCCAAGCTGCGCTAAACATGGCCCCGTCACAACAGTAGTGACAGTACTGTTGCAGCACACTCAGCTGTCTGGTTGCCAAAAGTTCCAGCCATTACTAGTAGAATAATGTCCAGAAATTAGCCAAAATTAGTGTATAATATAACAAATATCTAAAATACTTACTGAACAAAAATGAATAAATGCTGGTCAGATTTTCACATTTGTTTTCCTGTTTTTCAAAAAAATATTTTGGACCACGGGTACATGAAAAAATTATTGATTATTGATTACATTAGTATTCATCACCCCATTTTTTAAGCATTTATATCTGCAGGTTCTAGGTATTGAATGTCTTATAAATCTTAAATTCATTCCCAATTGTGATTTTTCTCAGATTTGATTGGAATGTTATTTAGTCTTCACGGTGAAGCTCCTGTTTTGAAATGCACACTATATCTTTGTTCCCACTTACAAACAAGTGTTTTTAGTATTTGATTAATCATGTGACTACTGATTGCCTAAGGGGGATGTAGTTATGTGACGAGCGGTCAGGAGACAGCCAGTCACAATACCAATGGCTATATCCCGCTCCCCTGACATACCCAGGATGATGATATAATGAAATAAAAGTACAAAGGGGGTAATTCCAAGTTGATCGCAGCAGGATTTTTTTTAGCAATTGGGCAAAACCATGTGCACTGCAGGGGGAGTCAGATATAACATGTGCAGAGAGAGTTAGATTTGGGTGGGGTGTGTTCAATCTGAAATCTAATTTGCAGTGTAAAAATAAAGCAGCCAGTATTTACCCTGCACAGAAACAAAATAACCCACCCTAACTCTTTCTGCACATGTTATATCTGCCTCCCCTGCAGTGCACATGGTTTTGCCCAATTGCTAAAAAAAATCCTGCTTCGATCAACTTGGAATTACCCCCAAAGTGTGCAACTGCAACTCACTGACTGAAAATATTAACAAATGCAAATTAAAACAGGAAACACTTCTGTAAAAAATAGGAATTTCACCACTCTAAGTAGAACAAATCCAGTTTTGTGGATAATTAGCAGAACACAATACATGCTGCATCGCAGACTGATCTACTCAGCAGGATTTATTATCCTAATATATCAATTGTTTGTGGATTATTCACACAAGTGATTGATATCGTGATAAATGAGCTCTTACATGTGTACAAAATTATGGGCCTAATAATTCTGAATAACACGCAATGGAGTTGAGCGATATTTTGCTATTGTACATGTGCAAAAATCTCTAAAAATTGCGATTGAGACACACTGTAGTAGAAATGTATTGCACATTCCTGGGTGGTGACTGGGAGGTGGCTATTTAAAGGGCATGTTATGGGAGGGTCGTGGGCATGTCGCTGAGCTGGTTGCGTAAACAGATGCAGGAAAAATATGCACTATTAATAGGCTCAAATCTGAAATGGTCAGTATGGATAACCACACTGTAGGCTTTCTTAGTGCAAAGTGTTATTAACTTTATATACACTCAGTAGCCACTTTATGAGGTACACCTGTACAGGGTCAAGAGGTTTGGCTGTTGTTCATATCAAATACTACAACTGGGAAAAAATGTGGTAGTACCACCACGATGCTGATCTACTTACTGGGAGTCATGCGCGTTTCCCCTTGTGCGCTGATAACCACAGCTGTAAGGACTCGGGGGGGCATCATGGCGACAGCCGGGGAGCTCAGCCAGCGTGGCTGATCGCAGCAGCAGCAGCAATATGAGGTGCTAGAGGGGGTGGAGCATGCTGCAATCACATTAAGGGTGCAGGTGGGGTGGGGTTTGCTGAATCCTGACCCATTCTGGTCTCCAGAGAGGGCACCACCACTGTACCTGGTTTGTTTTTAACAAATCCAGTACATATCACATAGAGCTGCCGGCGCCGCTGCCTTTAATAGTGTGACAGGTGCAGCGGCAGCCAGTAGCACCAACACACAGCAAAGAGTTGCAGACAAGAGACAGCGCCTCTCCAGCCCGGCCCCTACCTGCTCTGAATCCCTTTGCTGAACGGGTTCCGCCAGGCCTGGTACCAGTATAACTGCCTGCATACTACAGCGATTTTACAAGCAATCCGCTAAATGGTATGATTTTAACTCCCAGTGAATGCTTTTGATAATGGTGCTACACTGTAAGCAAGTTTTAGTTAAACTCGATTTTCTGGTGACTGATCGTTCGTGGAAAAAATTGTGTATTCCCACATAGTAGATGATTTTTGTTGAGGAAATATTATCAAATTATCAGGAATGCCTATACACTACACAATGGGCCTAATTCAGATCTGATCGCAGCAGCAAATTTGTTAGCAGTTGGGTAAAGCCATGTGCACTGCAGGTGGGGCAGATGTAACATGTGCAGAGAGAGTTAGATTTGGGTGGGGTGTGTTCAATCTGAAATCTAAATTGCAGTGTAAAAATAAAGCAGCCAGTATTTACCCTGCACAGAAACAAAATAACCCACCCAAATCTAACTCTCTCTGCACATGTTATATCTGCCACGCCTGCAGTGCACACGGGGGGTCATTCCGACCCGATTGCATGCTGCGTTTCTTCGCAGCCGTGCGGTCGGAACTGCGCATGGGTGGCGGCCGCATTGCACAGGCGCATCGTTGCCCGACAACGGCCGTCGCCAGTCAGCGACGCCGCTAGCGCAGAAAGAGATCGCAGCGGCGACCGCAAGAAGACTGACAGGAGGAAGGCGGATTCGGGCAGCAACTCACCATTTTCAGGGAGTGGTGAGTCCAACGCAGGCGGGTCCAGGCGTTTGGAGGGCGGATGTCTGACGTCAATTCCGGGACCTGAAACGCTGGATCGATCGCAAAGGATAAGTAACTCATACCCTGGTCTTCTTTTACACAAAACTTTTTTTGCATAGCAGGGCTGCACAAGCGTTCGCAGCCCTGCTATGCAGAAATACACTCCCCCATAGGCGGCGTCTAGTTGATCGCACGGGCAGGAAAAAGTTGCTACGTGCGATCAACTCGGAATGACGCCCATGGTTTTGCCCAACTGCTAACAAATTTGCTGCTGAATTACCCCCCATATCATTACATTGTGGGCGATATAAATCAGGAATTCTGAACGATCCAATAATCAGAGCTGTGCATTTCTGGCCCATTTTATCTGCATTTCTGCAAAACCATCATGCCTAAACACTACACAAAATTCAGACTGATCAGTCTAAAATTGGCTGATCAGTACGATAAGTGGACAGTATCCAACTTATCTCAGAAACTGATGATCTCCTGGGATTTACACTCACAACAGTCACTAGATTTTACAGAGAATGGCGTGCTAAACCCTTATTGGGTGGTCTTCTGTTTGCCGGCGGCCGGGCTCTCGATGACCAGCATACCAGCGCCGGAATCCCGACCGCCGGCATACCAACATCTTTTCTCCTGGAGGGAGAATAGATTGCGCAGCGAGCCCGCAAGGGGCTCATTTGTGCTCGCCCAGCTGTTGGTATGCCGGCGGTGGGGATTCCGGCGCCGGTATGCTGGTCGCCGGGAGCCCGGCCGCTGGCATACCCTACTACACCCCCCTTATTAATGAGAGAAGTCAGAGCAGACTGTCCAAACTAGTTCAAGGTGACAGGAAAGGTGAAAGCAAGTCAAATAGCCGTGCATTAAAAAAGTTGTATGCAGAAGAGCAACTTCAAATGCATATACTTAATTGAAAGGGCTATAGCAGAATACCACACCAGGATCCATTCCTGCCAGCTAAAAGCAGGAAGCTAAGGCTACAGTGGGCATAGGATCACCAACAATGGACAGTTGAACATTGGCAAATGTCTGGCCTGATGAATCGCAGATGATGTAATGGTTAGCATTACTGCTTCACCAGAATAAAAACTATTTTACTGAGGTCATGGGTTCGATTCCCAACATGGCCCTAACTGTATAGAATTTGTATGTTCTCCCCGTGCTTGCGTGGGTTTCCTCTGGGTACTGTGTTTTCCTTCCACAATCCAAAAATATACTGGTAGGTTAACTGGCTCCTGACAAAAATGAACCCTAGTGTGTAAGTGTGTGTATCTACTGTACATGTGTTTAGGGCACACTAGATGGACCAAGTGGTTCTTTTCTGCCATCAAGTATCGATATCTGCCGCAACATGCAGATGGTAGGGTCAAAACTTGGCTTAAACAACATCAAGCCATGGGTCAATCCTCCCTTGTGTCAACAAGTCAGACTGATGGTGAAATATATTTCTTGGCAAATCACCCCTTAATACGTTATGAGAACAGTATTCTTGCTAACCATGTGCATCCCTTTATGGAAACCCAATACCCACTTTCTAATGGCTACTTCCAGCAGGATAATATGCTATGTCACAAAGCACACGTCATCTGAAGCTAGTTCCATGAACATGACAATGAGCTCAGTGTACTGAAATGGCCTCCACAGTCAACAGAGCTAAGATGTTACATCCCTGAAGTCATTAAACACAAGGGTGTGAGCAGAAGGAACATTGAGAACTAGCTTCTATCTTGTTCGCCCCACTCAAACACCTCTGATATGTCACTCAGCCCCAGTTTGCAGACAGAGCTGTCTGACCAGCCACCAAGCCCAGAGCAATGCACCTTTAATATCATAAATTAGATCTCCTTTTTGGAGATAAGTGCTACATCTGAACACAAGTGACAATAAAGAAACATACAGTACATACAGTCCACTCGCTCCTGTCTGTCTTCCAGGGCAAATAATATTATCCTTTGCAAAAGATGCAATTTTGCCATAGTAGAAAAGCAGGTGTAACAATGTAAAGGTTGGTGTAAAGGGCATAAACGTTATGAAATGATGTCACATACTAGATCAGTTTGTGCTACGATGCCTGGCTGTAAGTGATCCCCATCATGCATAAAAAAACTGTGGTTCAATCACTTGTGCATTAAATCAATGTACATGATATAAATGACATTCATTAGTGATGTGTAAAGAGTAAGCTTTGGCATTATGCCGCACACTATGGTGAGCCTTGCTGTGCTATTCCTGAAAGTACGCGTACCCTGCTGTTTATTAATTATGTATTTCTGGCATTCTCAATGCAATAAAAAGAAAAACAAAAGTATTTTTTTACAGTACACAAGAAAGAGTATAGCTGCAGAATTGTCTGGCATTTCCTTCGTATCCAGCCATCTGGCTTCCATTTCTTATATGCTTTCCCCATCCCCTCACACATCTCACACATTCTTCTCACACAGTAACCCACGCTGAGTGATTGAGCTGCTGCGGTCTATTTCTGTGCATGGTGGATGACTGTTTAAACACCACAACCCAAAGCCTGCTCCTATTAAACCAATGTTTTCATAGGGTCAAATTTGCTGAATAATGGTTTTTTTTTTAAATTTGAATAAAAAACAAATTGCAGAGTGTTAAATATAGTTTACTATATTTTAATAGACTTGCTTTAGAGTGTGATTGATTATTAGAGTGGGCAATAAGGTTTTATGGAATTTTAGAATACAAAGTTATATATTTCAAAGAAAAAATCTAATTAAAAAAATATGTTCCATTTAAAAAGGAATAACTCACTAATACCTTGATGAAAACAATAATGACAGTGGTAAAACAACAACTCATTTGTAGAGATAGCATCTACTGGTGTGATCTGGAACTAAACGTTCACAAGTTCAGCCAATGTAGAGTTAAATGCATTGCGATCGCATCTATGCTTACTGTAGGATTGAATAAGTTGGTAGTAACAGGGCGTTGTTATGAAGGCAAAGTTGAGTAGGGCGTTGACGCAACTCTGGGTTATGCAGAGTTAAGCCTAGATATGCTTGTTTCCAGATGTATATTTAGCACCTAGTATAGGGCTTGTGCAAATTTGCCCTGATGAGGATGACTAGTGTCAAACCAAGCATACAGACAGGGGCAGGGCCGGATGAAGGGCCTCATTGGCCTGGGGCTGAAAATGTTCAAGGGTCTGTTACGAGAAGCAGAGGGGTGTGGCCAGTTATGTGTGGGCGTGGCCAGTGCCATGTAGACTCCCTACACTATCAGCCCCAATGTTTCCCTAAGTACGTAAAAGTACAAAAATTGCATTATTTTGTGTGGGACATAGAAATACAATGTAATCCTTATGATTTATGGCCGACTGTGTGGCCAGCTGCACAGAAGGTAGCTGGTCATCATCATGCTGCCATGATGATGGCTTATTTTTATGTGGAGGTCTGGAGCCGGAGCTGTTCATCTGGCCCTGGATAGGGGGCATTTGCTCACACGTGCAGGAGCACATACATCACATTCATCATCAAGCCCTTTATCTTATATCATCATATAATATAGTTATAAACTTAACATAAGTTTGTCTTGTGCACACGTTCCCCAGCTTTAATTATCTGAAATAATGGTAAGCACGCCTAAACGTATAGTCAGGGGCACAGACTGGAGTGGACAGAGGTGGACGGTATAGTTAGCAGTGCAGTGGAACAGATGCTTGATCTTGCAGGTGGTCTACAATTATCCTGATCCATATGTACTGCATATTTTAAATTACTTAGTTGACTTCATGTAAAATGTTCATTTTTTTCTTTTAAAATATAACAATATGTCATTGTACTAAAATAAAGTAACATCATTCTGTCATGCATAAGATTGTACCCAGACTGTTACACAACAACAAAGCAACTCTATATCAGAGCTAAAAGTGAAAAGCTAGCAACCAGCAAAGGTAGGTTCTGAATGTGCAGAGCGGACCAGTACTGTTCGGGGAAGTGATGTCTTCTAACCTCTGCAAGCCAGTACCACCTGGGAGCTGAGCATCCACCACAGAAATTTGAAAATTGTGATGTTAGAAGACTTTCTGTTGCTATGATTAGCATCAATAGAAAATCTAATCCTTTCCTACCTTTACTTCTCCATCTTGATTTCCAGAGAGAACAATTTAAACGTAGGTATGCATGCGTTAATGTCTACTACTTCCTCATTGGGAATGCTGTAGGTATACATGGTTAATGTTCTGGGGCTAGGTTGGTGATACTGGTCTAAACTTTAGCAATTTTTCTACTACTTATACTCCACTATTTACAGTACACTTCCATGACAGGGAACAACCCTGTCTAGTTTATACACATAACACAAAAAGGGTTGGATGCCACACTACAACTGCGTCCTACAAAAGTGAAAAAAACAATAAAAGGTCTGCTTGCTGAAAGAGATAAAACAGGATTCCACTGGCTTCTTTCCAATGTCATTCAATACAGTTGTGTAGCTTATCTCAGAGGCATGATTGGGCCCTTTTCATAGCCTGAAGAGATCTTAAAAAGAACAGATTTGAAACAATTTCTCTTGTACCATTCCCACGTAACGTGAATTTATTTGGAGCAGATGAAAACTGTTAAATCTACAAATGTTTGAGCACTTAAAACAACAGGAAACTCTGTTAGTGGATTAGGCACATATTTTCAGCATGTTTTATGATTTAAGCACAAAAGTTGCCATTTGATTACTTTCTATTTTTTGTACTGTATGGAGAACGTTTGTAATACAGTACTCTAGATCTTCCACTTCACAGTCCCCTCCCACAAGGAGAAAGGTTGTAAATCTGGAATAGCAAAATTCCCACTAGAGGTTCTCCATTGCATTTCTACAGCAAACATTCCTACATGTTCAGCCCTGATCAATCATAAATACTTAGTTTTGCAGAAGTGACATGGGTGGTCAAGCTACTCATATGTATTATAAAAAATATTTATAGTTCAAAGTCAACTGTGTTTCCGAATAGTATAACCACATAGAGAACATTTTGATAATAAAGGCTCTGCTGTATTTAAATAGCTCCTATGTGGCTGTCTAATTAAAAGTTTACATAACAAAAGTCCTAAAGTGGGGGGGGGGGGGGGGGGTTACATGTTTATAAAATAGTTTTTAGTTCGGTAAGTAGTACCGTGCTAACACACTAATTCATTTACAGGACAGTATATAAGTGCAATTCATTTTAACATACTGTATGAAAGGGCAGTCCAGCAATAATATAATGTATGCTTGTGAATGATATATAATTTTCATAAAGCCTTGAAAGAAAGGCATTAATGATATGAGGAGACAGCCAGTTACAAATAATAAACATATTTGATCTGGCGTTCAAATGACAGTATTGGGCATACTGTAACTTTAAATAATGACGTACCTTCCATTCAAATCACCAGTCCATTAGTATACAACATGCAGAGGACTCACCCTTGAAGCCAAGACTCCATTTAATACTTAAGCAAAAGCAAGAGAAAAAAAAAGGTCACCTACAAACAGCAGAGCCATAACTAGACTTTTTGCTGCCCTGTGACAGAAAGAGAATTGGCGCCCCCCACCCCATTTTTTTCCAATAGGAACATGAGGCGCATGCATTGCGGAGAAGTGGCATGACAAAATTGATCCCAGAGAAACCCATGCTATGATGCCCCTTCACACACACACACACACACACACACACACACACACACACACACACACACACACACACACACACACACACACACACACACACACACACACACACACACACATTATACACACATATTTATAGAACACTGCAAGAAAATTGATTTGGACAAATCCTCTTCGTACTACATTCATGCACTCAACCCGAGAGTTTGCCACCATTCAGTCACAATACCCCTCATTAAATAACACATTTCAGTATACAGTACTGCCACACCCAGGACTCAAACCACCAACAACCTGCGGCATCCCAGCCAAACACCCCACCCACCGAGCCACTTGATCCCACATAAAAAATATGAGGTTTTTAACTATATGCAGCTACCTCTACCCTGTAAAAAAAAAAACATCACTATTATCGAGCAGATCCATGCAGTGTGCAACCACACATCCAATCCCTTGCAGCCACACACTACATAGATCTGCCCAGCCACAATGCTGATCACCTCTTTACAAAGTACAAGGTAAGCTTCAAATAGTTAAAACTCTGTAGCTTGGAATTCTCTAGCTTTCTATGCAAGGGCAAATACAGTAGCTCAATGAATAGAGTGTCTAACTGCAATGTCATAGGCAACGGGTTTGAATCCCGGGCATATCAGCATCCTAAAATGTAATAAAAGATTAGTGCAACTGTACAACAAAGAGCTCTCAAGTCAAGCCCATGAATGATGTATAGGTATTAGCGACAAAAGGGGTGGGGGTAGGACACAGGGGTGGTCAGGATATGCTGGGCTTCAAAAAAAGGGGGGAAGCTGCAAGTGAAAATAATTGGATAATTCATAATTGACAAGTGCTGCCAGCAGCACCCCTTACCCTGCAGAGCTATATGCGAAGCACACTCCGCATACACCTAGTTACGGCCCTGATAAACAGTATGTGACAATGACATGTCAATTGTTACGTCTACAGAAGTAGCAATTACGAAGTAAGTTATAAGTACTGTACGTGTGTGGCTTTCCCCACTAGTCATGGTAATACTGATACACTGAAGCTCAACTGAGATGAAAAGAATTACAAATACCAGTAGCAAAATCCAGGACTGTAAGGGACACATAGATACCTACCTAAAATATAGCACAGATTGGGACTCGAGAGATTACATGGGAGCCCCTACACACGTATTACCTCATTTTGGTCAGTACCTTCACAATGTCATGTTATGTGGGTACAGAAAAAATTAATCAGTTAACGCAATCTAAATTCATCAAACTTAATAGGATCAGAGATGTAGGGGCACATTTATTGAACAATTTTTGAGGGGTACCTGCAAATAACAAGGTACCCCAGAATTTAACACGGACAGACAGCAGAAGCAGCAGATATCCCTCCATTTCTGGCAGTAGCAGCAGCCCCCATAGGTTTCTAGATTTGGGACTAATACTTCCAAAATTTCAATGTACATGCCAGCAGACAGCCACCCATGCACATTAGGCATGGAGGACCAAAACCAAAAAGCAGAGTAATAGTATAAGCCGTCACTCACCTTCCAGTTCTTCCACGGCACGTGCTTGCATCGAAGCTTGTGACATGGCAAAAGATTCTTACTAAATTTGCATGAAAATATGACTTTTCACATTGCAAATTTAGGCATAAAAATTTATCACATCCACAATTAATATGCGGATTGTGATAAATAGGGACCATAATGTCGTAGATTTATAAAGACAGACTATGCTGTACCACCCAAAAAACGTGTACCACCCAAAAAACGTGACATCATGACTTCACGTTGCCAAAGGATGAGGTGCAACGATGAGGAGCAGGCAGAAGACAGAGAAGGTAACAGTGGGATTGAGTGAACTTGGGGAGCTGGTGGGTAGAGCTAGAATAAAGGAAAAGGTGGGGGACAGTAATCGGCATTACGACACAAAATCAAAAGAAACCATACAGTATGACTGATATAAATGGTAGTAAATGAGCAAGTACAGCTGAATCACTTACCTGGAACTAACCAGGAGTATGATACCTGGCCACAGAGGCGTAACAAGCATGGGGCGAGCAGGGCACGTGCCCTGGGCGCCGTGGCAGCCCAGCAGAGGGGGGCGCCACCGCCACCTGCGCGGCCCGCTCGCCCCATGCGACATGGTTTCCGCCGGCGGGCTCTCCCTGGCTCCCCAGCCCCGGCTGCTGTGCCTGTCACACTGTACAGGCAGCAGCAGCTAGGACGGAGCCTCCCCCTACTCCCCCCCCAAGCAGTGTCTAATTGTGGAGGCGCGCGTATGCGCGTGCGCGACCTCGGAGGTGCGCGCGCGCGGGGCTTCGGAGGCGGCAGGTGAGCAGGCAGGCGGCGGCAGCAGTAGTTTATTGTCGGGAGGGGGGGGGTGCGGTACAGTGTGTGTGTGGGATAAGTGTGTGTGTGTGGGACAGTGTGAGTGTAAGTGAATATTTGTAGTCCTGTGTGGGGGGGGAGGGGAAAGTATGAGAATGTGTGTGTAGTCTGAGTGTGTGTGTGTGTGGGGTTTGGGGGGTGGCCGGTCTGTGTGTGTGTAATCTGTAGATTACACACACACACACACACACACACACACACACACACACACACACACACACACGCACACACACACACTGGCCACCCCCAAACTCCACACACACCCACTCACACACACACCCACACACATTCTCATACTTTCCCCTCCCCCACACACACTGGACTGCAAAAACTGACACACACTCACACTGTCACACACACACACACACACACACACACACACACGCGCGCACACAAGGGAAGTTAGAAATTTAGAACTAATGGAAGACTGACAGTGGATGAGACCTGAGAAGTATCATCCATTTTGTCGTAGCCGGTCTTCGAACTATAACAAGAATTTCCAAAAGTCAGTTACTAACCCTAGGATTTCCCAACTGATGGTGTGCTGAGTGACGACGCAGGTGGAGGTGATGGTGTGCTAAGTGAGTGACGACGCAGGGGAGGTGATGGTGTGCTGAGTGACGACGCAGGGGGAGGTGATGGTGTGCTGAGTGATGACGCAGAGGTAGGTGATGGTGTGCTGAGTGACGACGCAGGGGAGGTGATGGTGTGCTGAGTGACGACGCAGGGGGAGGTGATGGTGTGCTGAGTGACGACGCAGGGGGAGGTGATGGTGTGCTGAGTGACGACGCAGGGGGAGGTGATGGTGTGCTGAGTGAGAGACGACCAGAGGCGTAACTTACTTATTTTTTAATTAGCAGACAGCAGCAGCACGTAGGAAGGAGGCCCTGGAGGATTCACGCCTGCACCTGTCACTGGAGCAACCAGAGCCGTCCGCGCTGAGTGGAGAAGATTCCGCAGAACAGGAGTCCAGCCAGACGCAGGACCGGGGAAGGACATCCAACCTTCAGTGGACCGGGACACTGCAGCAAGGGAGGAGACTGACCAGCAATGGGAGCACCGGCAGAAGACCCTGGCTGGCTTAAAGAAGACGGCACGGAACAGCGGGGAGGATGGCGCAGATCGGGATCCTGCAGCAGGAGAGAAGATTCCCCTTCGGAGCGCAGCAGACCACACTGAAAAGGGTGCATCCCCGGTGCGGTGCTCTGCATCCCGGGTGGCGCCGAAGATGTGGAGTGTCGAAGGTGGTAGAAGCGCCGCAGCTTGGGGTGAGAAACCGCTGCAACCCTTCCACTGCTAAACTCTGCAATTAGTCGATTAAGGCGGTAGGCTCCCCTCACCACAGTGCCCCACAGGCCTTGTTAATTAAGGGTGTTGAATCCCCTCACTCTATAATGTGAATTTCGGCTCCTACCGTGTGTTATAATATGAAAGGGGCACCAGTACTAGATAGTATCATGGGTCCTACTACACTGAAGGCCACGCCCCCTTCTGAGTGGCCATGCCCCTTTTTCCAGGGCGCGCTCGCGCCTTCGGCGCGCGCATAATGCAAACCTCCGCTTTTTCATACCCCCCTTCAAAAATTAAACTTCGACCACTGCACCTACATCTATACATACACATCCTGACATCTTTATACACAGTGACACCTATTTGTGTAGGAGATGATGATGGTAAGGTGCATGTGGAATTGAAAAGAATGTTCCCAGTATGACCTGAAACAGCTGGCGTGTCATGTTGGCACATCGCCATTAGCGTGCGCACATACTTTCCTTTTGTATTTTATTTATTATTATTTATTTATTTATTTATTTTGGGGAGTTGGCGCCATTTTTGATCTTGCCCTGGGCTCCAAAACCCCTAGTTATGCCTCTGCCTGGCCAGGTCATATCCCATACATCGGTGCTGTCCTGTTGTGTCCCCCCATCTTTACGGAAGAAATACTGTACATTCTGCACAAGTGCACACTGAACTTCCTCTTCCTGCCGCTGCCCCTTACGAGTGATGTTGCGGTCTGCGACTCCCGAAATCGCTCCCCAGAATGTTGTGTGAACGCCATTCCTGAGCGCATGCACGGAACTAAAAGTGCAAGGAGGGGAACATCGCCCCCCAGCACAACTGTGGTGATCTCTGCATGTGCAGAGATCAGCTGCAGCAGGAGGAACTGACGATCAGTACCCACTGTGACCCACTCTCTGCTGAGCTCTGCAATAAGGTTAGGAGATATCACAGGGAGGGGATGAGTAATGGGTGGGGGGGGGGGCATCTTTTGGCACTGGGAGTGGGTGGAGGGTTAGGGTGTATGCTGACGCATAGTTTTTTTGGCACATAAATAATTAATAGTGACAATGATATCATAGAACAAACTTTTCTTTTTAAATGGTCAAACATTTCAGTCTCAGCTTGTGGCAAAAGTACTATTTTCCACTATGTGTCTGGGTACCAATACAAGTATTCAGCCAGAGTTTGAAAGAAAAGTCTACAAGTAGCACCATTTCCTTTATTTCATTTGGGTGCCATCAACTCTGGTTATGCCTCCGCCCAGTGGCTAGGCAACATCTCAGTGTAGCTCTGCCAACAGCCCTGGGGAGGGTGAAAACATGGGTGTACCAGGCCCCAAGATTTCTGATGCCAACATTGGTGCAGCCCCCATTATCCATTGTATAGTACACAGTGCTGTGTAGAACCCATTTACTTTTGTGCTTTTGTGGTATCTGCTTGGTTTGTCATGCAATGGCTGGTGTTGGAACAGTGTGATAACAGGCTGATGGCACTCCTGCTCCCATGCTACATCTTGGTTTACAAATACGATGCAAACAATCACCTCATATAATAAAATATTTAAAAAGGAGCTTACCTTGGGGGACATGCGTCCAAATTACATGTTTTTAAGAGTGGTGGAGGACGTCTACTAGCCACACAAAGGGTTTCACCTACTGTAGCACGCGTTTGTTTGTTCAAGCAAACTACTACAGCTTCTTGCACACCTGTAGGAAAATAAAAACACTTCAAACACAGTTCTATTACAGCACTGAGGAAAAGAAGCTCAACAAACACAGGAAAAAATTGTATTAGAAGTTAATTTATACAGTAGCTTCAAATAAAATAGAAAAATGTGCGAAAACATTAACTTCCAATAGATGGACACAGGGCAAACTATATTGTATAAATGTGCTGACATAATAAATTGCCAGAATAGACTAGAAAACAATACAGATGCATTAAAAATTGCATTGGTTCTGCAATGTCATCTCAGATTGCCACTAGATAATCTTCAGTCTGTCAGATAGTGAGTAGGAAGTGAAAGGGAAAATGTACGTTTCTATGTTGCACCTATTTTTGGCAGTCAGGATACATAGTACATAGCCAAGCTGAACTGAAACGAAACACTCTTGTGCTAATAAACCTTTAAAAACATCACCAGTTTTTATAATGGGCCAATCTGTAATATAGTAATTTAATGCAGGATGCAATGTGTGCTTGCAAAAAAAGATATTTCAACATTTATATGTTTGGTTTTAATCAGCAGGATATTTACTTATTTGAAGGGGAAATTGGGAGCAGTAAGAGTTGTAATGTGCTACTATGTTCCTTTCACCTTTTAGCCAGAGATGAAAATCTGCCTTTGAACCGAGTGTATATTCAGGTGACGAAGCCTACGGTAGGTATGCGTGATGCTCTGTGTGTGTTGGCAAAGGGGAGCTGGACAAATCTCATTAAGTTTCGGTATTCTCTACATAGAGTTATAGTCCAGACCAAAGACCAAAGCCAACATCTCCAGCTGTAACTGGACCACAACTCACATAATGTGCAGCCTCTGGATTTGGCACATACTGTGGAAATTATAGTCCAACAATAGTGGAAGAGCACATGTTGACAATACACGATAAATACACAGACTGTGGTCACATTTTGTTATCTGGCAGTGAGCATAAAAGAGAACAATTATCAGCAGCATTTGATGCATATCGGATTCCTAAGAAGTCCTCAGCTTGGCTTCCTTCTAGAACTGTGTGAATCTTTAAGAAATCTGGGAGGTTTTCAACTCTGCTACTACCAAAAAGACATGAGTAAGATCTGTCAGTATTGTGAATGGTGTCTTTGTGATCCACAGACAAATTAGTATGTGGCTAGTGAATCAGAATATATATTCTTGCAGCTCTTTTGTTTAGCACACTATTTATGATGCTTATAATGTGACCACCCACATGGCTTTGGAGGTTTAATCACACAGCTTTACCAAGACCTACGGATTACGACAAAATAACTTGTATATGCAAAAATTTCATTTTTTTTACTGCAAAAACGCAACAAATGCTCTGTAACAGAAATAAAAAAATGCCTCACAATTAAACAAGAAAAGAAACAGAAATAGTTAAAAGTAGTACAAAATCTATCACATACGTCTGTTATTAAACATCATAAACATCATGACAATGCAAATATCAACTCACATACATAGGTGACATCACTGGTTCCTTGTGAAGTGAAACAATATTCGTATTGAACCAATGCTCCTGAGAACACTGTATTTCAAGCAATATTTCTGAAAATGGGCCTGATTCAGAAATGGACCAAAATGCAATGCTGTATGCAAGCATGCATGTAGCTGTAATCCCAGCACTGCGACCGATGCTGCAAGCTGTGATCCAACAACACAACCATCGGTCGCGATGTTCCGCACAAATGGCCAGCTGAGTAAGTTCCAGCTTACTCAGCTGACTGACAGAAGTGTGGGCTGCGATTGCGAAGCCAGAAAGTCTATGTACTAAAACGCTGACCCCTGGCTCTCCCCTCCCAGAAAACAGAAGGAACACGCCCCTATTTCTGAGAATCCATCCGTCCCTCCGCCTTCTGCCTACCCCCTCTGTGCCACTGCCTATTAATCGGGTAAGATCACAAAGACCCATTCTGCACATGTGCAAAGCGGTCCTTGCGCAGCCACAGATTCCTGATCATAGGGAAACTGCGTGCTCCAAACTCTGAATTAGGCCCACTATTAAATATTCATGACTTTGCCCCTTACGAAATCACAGGAAGCCAGTGATATCTCAGGGGCAAAATGTGGTCACTGGTTCCTTGTTTATACTTAGGTTGCATTTTCATGAATGTGGTTCAGTCAATAAAATAGTTTTCTAGACTATGTGTAGGCTACAGTTTAAGCTGAAAATTGATCTTGTGATTTATCTAGCAAGGACATAAATGCAGCTATACAAATACATATTAAGGATGGGACGTAGTTAAAAGGTCCACAGGCAATGTGTTGACATTCTCACAATGAACACAGGTGAAATGTTAACAATTTCAGAATATCGACATTAAGGTTAGGCTGCAGGTTGGAGTGTTAGACTGCAGGAGGATGTTAGGCATAGGCTAGGGGGTTAGAGTTAGGCACCAGAGGGAAGCTTAGCGGCAGGGATTAGGGTTGGGGACAGTAAAGAATACAGTGCATTTTTCATGTTTTGTTGCCTCACAACCTGGAATTAAAATGGATTGTTTGAAGGTTTGCATCATTTCATTCACAGAACATGCCTACAACTTTGAAGATGTTTTTTTTTAATTATTATTATTATTGTGAAGCAAACCACAAATAGGACAAAATAACAGAAAACTTCAGCGTGCATAACTATTCACCCCCCTAGAGTCAGTACTTTGTAGAGCCACCTTTTGCGGCAATTACAGCTGCAAGTCGCTTTGGATAAGTCTCTATGAGCTTGCCACATCTAGCCATTGAGATTTTTGCCCATTCCTCAAGGCAAAACTGCTCCAGCTCCTTCATGTTGGATGGTTTCCGCTTGTGAACAGCAATCTTCAAGTCTGACCACAGATTCTCAACTGGATTGAGATCTGGGCTTTGACTAGGCCATTCCAACACATTTAAATGTTTCCCCTTAAACTCCTTGAGTGTTGCTTTAGCAGTATGCTTTGGATCATTGTCCTGCTGGAAGGTGAACTTCCGTCCCAGTCTCAAATCACAGGCAGACTGAAACAGCTTTTGCTCAAGAATATCCCTGTATTTAGCACCATCTATCTTTCCCTCAACTCCAAACAGTTTATCAGTCCTTGCTACTGAAAAACATCCCCACAGCATGATGCTACCACCCCCATGTTTCACTGTGGGGATGGTGTTCTTGGGGTGATGGGATGTGCTGGGTTTGCGCCAGGCATAGCATTTTCCTTGGTGGCCGAAAAGTTCAATTATAGTCTCATCTGACCAGAGCACCTTCCTCAATACATTTGGGAAGTCATCCACATGCCTTTTGGCAAACTCAAAACGTGCCTTCTTATTTTTAACACTAAGTAATGGCTTTTTTCTGGCCACTCTTCCATAAAGCCCAGCTCTATGGAGTGTACAGCTTATTGTGGTCAAATGCGCAGATATACCAGTCTCTGCTGTGGAACTCTGCAGCTCCTTCAGGGTTACCTTTGGTCTCTGTGCTGCCTCTCTGATTAATGCCCTCCTTGCCCGGGCTGGGCTGGTTTGGTGGCCGGCCCTCTCTTGGCAGGTTTGTTTTGGTACCATGTTCTTTCCATTTGAAGATGATGAATTTGATGGTGCTCCTGGGGATCATCAAAGATTTGGATATTGTTTTATAACCCAACCCTGACTTGTACTTCTCAACAACTTTGTCCCTGACTTGTTTGGAGAGCTCCTTGGCCTTCATGGCGTGATGCCTCTTGCTTTGTGGTGCTGCAGCCTCTGGGGCCTTTCAGAAAAGGTGTGTTTATACTGACAGATCATGTGACACTTAGATTGCACACAGGTGGACTTCATTTCACTAATTATGTAACTTCTGAAGTTAAATGGTTGCACCAGAACTTTTGAGAGGCTTCATAGCAAAGGGTGAATACATATGCACATGCCAATTTTCACATTTTTATTTATAAAAATTATTTTTTATATAAATTTTGCTCATTTCACTGCACCAACTTAGACTATTTTGTGCAGATCCATCACATAAAATTCAGATAAAAAAAATAATTAAATTACAAGTTGTAATGTAACAAAATAGGTAAAAAGCCAAGGGGGGTGAATACTTTAAGCAAGGCACTGTACTTGCTGGAATGCTGGAGGAGCAGAGGTCTTACTCGGAAATGATGATCACATGACCATCGCGACCTGGAAGACGCTGCTGGATCTGCTAGAAACAGCTAAGTCACCACTGAACCGACAAAGATGTCGACATTCTAACATGCTGACATGTCATTTCATCACTGTCTATTAATGTTGACACAGATAAAACAGACACTATCACCAAGTCAACATTCTCATGTTTACATTAAGACTGTTGGCATATCATACCAAACCCATTACAAACAATGAATAACAAGTGGTATGTCTGTACTTGACACATTTACAGTTGTTGTCTTCTAGTTTTATACCATATTTACCTAGTCTCCTAGGATGTCTGGAAGACTCCTGAATTTAGGAGGGGGGGGGGGGGGTGGCTCTTCCAGACCCTGAGAGAGTAGGCCAGCCTCTTGCATGCTACCCAGTTCCAGAGTGAAGTCATCAGAGCAGAGGCATGATATATCAACTTGCACTGAAACACTTTATCTTGTTGTGGTCGGTGTGATCAAGCACTCATAGAATCCATAGAGCTAACCTTGTGGTGATCGGTGTGATCAAGCACTCACAGAACCCACAGAGCTAGCATCTGTGGGTTACAGCATATTTTCAGCATTATTGTAAAGCTACCTGTTCAGAGGATTTGGAGTGGAAAGATGTACTAAACAGATTCCCTACTTAACCCTCTCCCTTTCAGTAAAATAAGAATAACAGTCTTTAAGATGAGCTATTAATCAATGTGTATTACACGTGCCTGGCATTTGTCTTGTTAGAAGGGTTTTTTTACAGAATTCTTGTCACTTCTAGGATATTATAAAGAGATGAGAGAAAAAAAAAGACAGAGGGTGCAGAAGACCATGAATCATGGGCAATCTGACAAATTCTATGTGGATCTTCAAGATTCCAACGAAGCAGAATCCAACTAGTTTCATACCTAACAGAATGGCATAATTGTTACATTATATTTGATGACAGCACTGGGAAATCATGAAACTAACAGCAGGCTAAATTACTAACCAGTTCCGTCTGGTTGCTACCTCTGTAAGGTGAAAGGTTGAGTGTGAGATGATCCAATTTCATCTCTCGAGTCAGTGGAAACAATAAAATGACTATATTCAGAACAAAAGATTATTTAAGAAGAATGCAAACTGTGCTATATTTTCATTTTTGAAGTTTCAGTCTAAAAACAATATGGAAATCAATTCCTCATGGTAGAAATCCTGATCACCAAATGTTAGCGTTAAATAACGGTATGTAAATGTTGTTATGATGTACATTTAATGTATAATACAATATTGCTTTTATTTAGTTCTGCCCAATAATTATTTATTATACAGTATAATGTTTGTCCTAACTAATTTACAATATAGAATATAAAAATTTATGACAGGAACAGACTATAAGCTAAAAAGTTTAACCTCCAAGCTGTCTCTATTTAGGTGCAACTGTTCAGCTGTCTCACTTCTTAGGACTTCTGTCCTGATTTCTGTCTGATGGATGCCATATGTACAGTACCAGTGTTGGGTGCACATGGCATTGAAGGAGCGTTTTTAAGGGATAGCAATGGGGCAGGTGTCTAAAGCTTCTAAAGAGCTACCATGGCTCCACCCCGTCTCGGGTACACTGTCCTTATTATGGCCATTTTCCCAATAAATACCTCTCGGGAAGCTCAGGTTCTTATGGTAACCTCAAACAAGTTCAGGTGAATTGTTAAATTCATGAAGGAAAAAAAAGATCAGTTCCTAAAGTCATGGGGGTAATTCAGAGTTGATTGCAGCAGCAAATGTGTTAGCAGTTGGGCAAAACCATGTGCACTGCAGGGGGGGGGGGGCAGATATAACATGTGCAGAGAGAATTAGATTTGGGTGTGGTGTGTTCAAACTGAAATCTAAATTGCAGTGTCAAAATAAAGCAGCCAGTATTTACCCTGCACAGAAACAAAATAACCCACCCAAATCTAACTCTCTCAGCACATGTTATATCTGCCACACCTGCAGTGCACATGGTTTTGCCCAACTGCTAACAAATTCTCTGCTTTGATCAACTCTGAATTACCCCCAAGTAGCGGATGTCCCAGATTTTGGCAAGTGAGACAAAGGAGAAATCAGGAAATTGCTGAAGATCCAGGGCAAGGATGCAGCCATTGGGCACGCCAGACAAAGCTGCCAGAGAAAGAGGTGACCGGAAAGAAAGACCGCAAAACAGACATACAAAAGCACTAGAACAGAGTTGCGGGTTTTCTTACAAAGAAAATAAATACATTTGTAACTGCAATTAGCAGAGGACACCCAGACATCCCTTCGGGTCTGAAAAGGTCAGACACTGTCCCCTTAACAGTTGAAACATTTACTTTCCACTCCCTTCTTGGAAAGGGAGGTTAAAATATTAAAGAAAAGAGCACTAATTGAATCCTCAAAGAGAAGACAACGAAAACGTGAGTACAATTTGACTGAGTGCTGGGTACTTCAGTTGGTACATGAGAGTGAGTTTCTGACCCATGGATATGCAGCCTTACACACAAATATACTGTGTAATGGAACTGGCTGGTGGAGGGGACATGTTCCTGTTTCTGAAAAAGAACATATTGCTGAACCCATACACAACAACATTTATTGCAGCAGAACTGGTCTGTGGCTTGCAGTTCATGCATTCCAGAGGAATAATACACAGAGACCTAAAATTGAGGAACGTATTGCTGACCACTGACGGCCATGTAAAGATCACAGATTTTGGTCTGGCCCAAAGGAATGCATATGGAGAAACCAAAGCCCCAGTACCTGGTGGAACACCTGGCTATATGGCTCCAGAAATTTAACTCGCCAGCCATACAGTGCAGCTGTAGACTGGTTTGCATTTGGTGTTATGCTATATCAACTTATCTTACAAAAGCACCCTTTTCCTGGCAGGGCCGTCTTTTCGTATGGGCTCAATGGGCTCTTGCCCAAGGGCCCCAGGAGTAAAAGGACTCTAGGCTGATAGCTGAGGGTCCCCTCTTTCCAGGGATACCAGATTTTTGAAAATCGGCCCTGGGGAACCGAAGATATCCGACTTCAAAGCAGTGGTCCCCATCCAAGCCAGTTAATTGGTCTTCCCAGCCAGATATCTCGGGTTCTGTCTGACTTAGAGTTTTTCTGAGGGTACGCTCCAAAAGCCGGGACTCTCCCCTTTTGGTGGACACTGGCAGCTTGTCTCTACTATGCCCAGAACCAGAGATATTAGCCTTCCAGCAGCCGGTCCCTGCTCCAGCTCCACACGCATAATATGCAGTTTTATATTTTTGTTGGTGGATTGCTCTGGCTCCTGCACTCTGATCCCCAAGTCCCCAGTACCTCCTGAAAGGTGGGACTCTCTAGTTTTTTTATCCCAGGAACTGGAGATATCTGCAGTAAAACAACTGCCCTCCCACCAGAAAATTATGAATATTAAGCCCACTCCACTATCCACACCTCCCCTACGTATTAAACATCCCCTACCACCCTGAAAGTCATGTACTAGGGCCCCTTCATTCAGCCCAATGTCCCCTTCTTCAGTTTAGTTTCTTCCTTCCTGCCCCATCTGTGCAGTAAAGGAGTAATTAGCACAAATTATTTCTCCAGGTCCTACATGCTGAGCGGAAGATAGAACATCTCCTACCACCCACAGGACCTCAAAGCTGCCGCTGATAGCACTTCCCACCCCTACCGCTGATGGGTGGGTAGGGGCCCCAGTGCATTGCTGTGCCCAGGGGCCTACACTGCTGTTAAGACGGCTCTGTTTCCTGGAGATGCTGCAGGGAAAAGCAGAAAGGTCCTTGAGGAAGAACCAACATATTCAGGGCTTACTGATCCTGTAGCAAAGGACATTTTATCCCAACGCCTGTGCAAGGACCAGTCCCTATGGCTCGGGGTAAATGGCAATGTGAGGAAACACCGCTTCTTCTCCTCAATCAACTGGAAGGAGATAGAAACTGGAAAAGCAGAGTCCCCAGTCAAACCACACATGGAGTCCATGGATATAGATGAAAAACAACAAATTCCTGTGTCCTACGGTGAAGCTGACAAAAAGAAAATTCCTGCCAAGTACCAGAGACTTTTTGATGACATCCAATTTGTCTGCCCTAAATGGGGTAAAACCTATCATAACGTGCCAATGAAACCAGATGCTATATCATCGGTTGATGGCGACGTTCACAACAACTAGAAACATCTTATACCTGCTGCCTGCTCCTACTTCGGCTACGTCTCTGTCGATATAAAAAGATTACAGGCCACTAGAACAGTGAGCGGTGATCAGCTGAACATCTTATATCGTGATAGGGTGGGTGGAGGGTGGGACTCGAGCTGCAGCCACCTCCACGTGGTGAGTCCTGGGTTGTTGCATGTATTTGTTTGCAACAAGCTGAGAGCTGCAGGCAGAGGGTAAAAGATACCCTACTGCTCCATTTTAGATGATACGGCTATGTTGAGCGCACTTACTACAGATGTGTCCTCACACATCTCGACTTTTTTTACAGCCATGTGTGGCATTTTGCATCGCGGGAATATGCACACCATGGCTGCTTTGTAATACAAATGATCGCGGATGCATGCATACACACGTGCGCCGCGATCGCAGACACAGCGGGCAACACAACTGCAGGTAACGGCAGCATATCCTCCCGCTCAGTGGCGTAAGTTCATCCCAGTTGCCCGGAGGCAAGATAAATATTGGCGCCCCCCCCCATTTCCTATATTAAGATAAATAAATGTATGTATGTGTGCGTGCATATGTGTGTGTGTGGTGTTCTGAAAAAAATGTATATACTGTATTTATACATGTAATTGTCTTTTATTTTAAATCACACAATTCTTAGCAGTCATACCCAGGATTAGAACTCATGACCTGTTACACTAACAGCAGACACTTTACTGATGGAGCTATTTGCTCCTGTACAGGAAGCATGAGAATTCTAACTATATGAAGTTACGTGTAATTGTCAGAGAAGTATCTTCATATAGTTAAAATTCTCATATTTCCTATACAGGAGCAAACAGCATCATCAGTAAGGTGACTGCTTCCAGTGTAATAGGTCGTGGTTTCTAATCCTGGGTGTGATACTTGTAAAATGTGTATATTCAGTATAATAAAGAGGGTGTGATTTGTAAGGTGCAGGGACCAGTGAGGAAGTCGACCACTGAAAAGACAGCGACATCAATCAATTAACTTAATTCAACGGTGTCACAGAATGGGAGGAGAGGTGCCCCCCTTCAGAGCAGGAGCCCGGCGGCAGATGACTCCGTTGCCTCCCAGAGTTCTGCCTCTGCTCCCGCTACCTGTTCCCACAGTATGCCCCGGACCCCTCTTACTCCTGCTGCCTGGTTGCTGGCTCCGTCTTGCTCCCTAGTGTGGAAAACATTCGCGTGAGCGTGCATAAGCATTGCACTTTGTGTGTCCCACGTACAGGGACACATCTGTATATGACACTATGCGGTGAACAGAGCGTGTATTATGACTCAAAACTATTGTATTCTGCTACTTAGCAACAAAGAGTACGAGAAAAAGCGCTGCCAGAGCGCTTTGCGGTGGTGTTCTACGGACATGCCTATAGGGTGTAAATATAAAATTTTTAGGCGCCGGTTGTCCCACTAAGATATTATATATTATCTGATTTTGTAAAGACGAAACGGCAATCATCTTTTTGAGTGGTGCCACAATTTTTTTCGACCTTCGCAATCGATGCAGAAAATGTTTCCTTTTTGACCCACTTTTTAACCTGCCCTAATATACATTGCTCACTTAATAAAATAAGATGAAAAAAATAAAAGGTGTCTTTCTTAAAAACTGTATATGGATTTTCTATGCATCGTGATCACTAAGTAATGGGCGCCCAGTAACTCGCAACCGTTGGCACAAACAATTGAATATTGCCCTGTCACTTTACACGGGAGACGGGCACCAAAAAACAATTGAAACCCTCCTTCCCATCTTATGTATTGGATGTAGGATAATACATAGCGCAGTGCAAATAACAAAAGATGTCATGGCAATTTACCCATATTTGCCTATGACTAAAACAGCAGAAGCGCAGCGAGTCTGCTACCAATGCATTAGTTTTGTTTTCTATGCATGGAACTGTGCAGCATTGGGTATTTGTAGAAGGGGGACCAGGGAAACAACATAATAAGATGTATCTGCCACTCAGCAGATGATACAATGAGCAGAGTAGCGTTGCTGCAAAATACAAAGTACATGAATTTGCACTTCTTACAGACGCTGCTTTGAAAACTAGTAATGATAACTTACTGCCACCATGCTATGTATTTTATCAGGTACCTAGGTCATCTCAACTGATACATAAAAGGAACACAAGCCCATACCTTTTATTTACTTTTATCTAGACATCCATACAGTATAGCACCATGGTGTAGTTACAGTGTTCTGAGCTTACACTACATGCTGCATATCTGCCTTGCATGACCTTCCACTTAGGGGTACAAACTGGTATCCGGTCTCTAGGTCGACCATACTTATGTCAACAACGTCTAGGTCGACCACTATTGGTTGACAGTAACTAAGTCGACAGGGTTTCTAGGTCGACATGTTCTAGGTCGACAGGTCAAAAGGTCGACATGAGTTTTTTCTCAATTTTTTTTTTCTTATTTTGAACTTTTTCATACTTAACGATCCATGTTGACTACGATTGGGAATAGTAACCTGTGCCAAGCACAGCGAGGCACCTGGCCCAAAGTTGCGAGGGGACACGATGCACTAAATAGGGGTTCCCGGTCACTGTACGGAGAAAACGACACCGAAAAAAAAAAAAACGAATGTCAACCTTTTTACCTGTCGACCTAGACCATGTTGACCTAGAAACCTTGTCGACCTAGAATCCCTGTCGACCTAGTTACTGTCAACCAATAGTGGTCGACCTAGACACTGTCGACCTAAGTGTGGTCGACCTTTCATACAACACCCGTACAAACTGCAGGGTGTACATAGTTAGGTGTATACATACCTTTGTATTGCTGAAAGGCTGAGAATACAACACTGCATAGCATTCAGCAGACTAAAGCCAAAGTGGGAATATAATCTCTAGGATAAGAAACACTAGCTGGTGCAACCACCAAAGACAAACATGCACGGGTCATGCTCAGCGTAGCCATCAAAACTATGGGGTCTATTTACTAAGCCTTGGATGGAGATAAAGTCGCTGGAGATAAAGTACCAGCCAATCGGATCCTAACTGTCATTTTTCAAACACGACCTGTGACATAGTAGCTAGGAGCTGATTGGCTGGTACTTTATCTCCAGTGACTTTATCTCCATCCCAGGCTTAGTAAATAGACACCTAAATACACAATAACAATTAAATGTGATAAGCATAAAAAGGTAAACAGCTAATTCACTAATCTACTGCCATAAAAATATAATCCAGTTACAGTACTCTGGCCCAAACTATACCAGAACCTGTGACGCAAACAAGAGCAGGCAGGGAGGCAGTCACGTGTCCTCATACATCCAGCCTATATATACCACGCAGCGCAAGATGCCTGGTGCGAGTGAGCCGCTGCCTGATCCTGTGCAACTCTGCTGACGTTACGCACCTTTTATTGGCCAAATATGCGTCTAGGCAATGCATTACACATTTATAAAAATGCGTTTAGAACAGTACGTATAGGTAATGGCCCTTTCATCATGTATATACACAACAGGAGGAAAAACAAATTAATACTCAAATTTTAGGGTGAAAAATCAGGTTTGGGGGGATTTCTCCTTTGATATAACAACTCTTAAAGTTGCAAATATACTGCAATTTCCATTTAATTTCTATGAAACTACCTAAAACAAAACCATACTTTTATTATTTGTATAAGTGATCTGCTTCCAGGTCAGTAGCACTGTAGAGTGAGTGAGACATGTCAGATGGAGTTATGGATTCTTTACTGAATGTGTCCAGCAGGAATGAACATTTGTGTGTCATGTGCAGTATTTATGGGTTAATGCTGCTGAACCACTTATTTCAGGCATCCCTTCTCTTTACCATGGCATATGCACAGTTCTGTACATCACACGGAATCACCTGCTTAAACACATTTTTATAGCTGCCGAATGTTTACAGTTCCCTCACAGCGGGAGCCCTCTGACAGGAGACTGCGAGCTACTGTACTGTGGCTGGGTAAAATGCTAAATGTTCTGAGTGAGAAGATTCTCTGGGGATATAAAACTCACTCATCCAGAACCAAGTAAAAGTGTTTTTTCCTTTTTTTTATGAATCGCTAGCATAAGTGCGAGTGTTTGGCCAATAAACTCACACGTATGCACATGTGAGTACAGTTAATTAATGGTAATACCATTCTTGCAATAATTCTAGGCTTCTTAAATGAAGGAAAGAAGGATAAAAATGATTATACTACCAAAAGCAAAACTTCAAAGACAACTCCACTAAACTGGATTTTAAGAGGGTTTAGTAACAGCCATGTTACAGGCACTGCTGTCTCTTCTGGGAAAAGAATTTACTGCTCTGCTAAATTATACTAAGTCCTAACGGCAGACACATAGATTAAAGGTAAAAAGTCAGTTTGTGTGGCTGAAAGTGGAGGGGGAATAAAGTGTCCTGCTGAAAGACAATCTGCACCAGCTATGTTGCTAAAAAATCCATATTAATCATTTGTTACTGCAGATTATGGTTTTATCTGAACTACTGACATATTAATCACCAAATATTTTAACTCTCATTCAAATAGAACAATGCAAAAACAGAGCCTAAGTCTCAGATGTATGTAAACCTTAAGGTTTGTGTACATCTCCGATGGTTGTAGATCTGTGTCTGTGGCTATTTAGTGGCAGGGAAGTGGCAGACACAGGCAGCATTAAAGAAAACATGGGAGTGTCTGGCCTGTTTTCTGGAAGTGAGAAGGCCAGTGGCTGCATCCTTGGATGCAGCTCACTGGCCCTGGCTGTATGAAAACACTGGGCTTCCTAAGCAACCTATGGGTTACTGAGACGGCCAATGGTCACGCAGACGATCCAATGCTGCACTTTCATACGTCCATCATTAATGAATTTAGGACAGGGAACATAGCCACACCACAATGGGTACATGGCCCTGTGTTACAATAAGGGGTAGCAGTAAGTACCTGTGAATGTGCCTAGCACTGATGTGGAAGCTGCATGCTGGAAAATAGGACAGTGCCCTTGAGACAGGATTATCATGGCCAAAATCATGACAGTATGTTATCTGCTGGAAGTCATACTGTGATCCTCATATACAGTCAGGAGCAAATACAGGTATAGAGTGCAAATATGCTCCTGGACACACCAAGTTTTGATGCAAGGGGTGCACATGACAAGTTCTACTGCATGCAATGAATATACTTTTGCATGATGGACACAAACCCTGAAAAGCTCTAACAGTGGTTCAAAGCTGAGATAGAGTGTGCTACCTCCCCCCTTATAACTGCACTTTCTAGATGGATATACGCCTAACACTTAATGATGCCCAAATGCCACTGCCTAATTTTTTGTACAATCCATCTTAAGGGCCCTACACACATGCCGATATTACTGCACGATATGAACGATCTTGTTCATTAATGAACGAGATAACGTTCATATCGTGCAGTGTGGAGTCACCAGCGATGAACGATGCGCGGCCCGCGCTCGTTCATCGCTGGTGACATGTCGGCTGTGCATGCAGGCCAATATGGACGAGATCATCCATATTTGCCTGCACGTCTATGGAGCCGGGTGACGGGGGGAGTGAAGAAACTTCACTCCCCCGTCACTGCCCCCCGGCCTAATGTGTAGGGCGCATTACTCTCCAGGCATGAACGGTTCCTACATTTAAAAAGAAGTTGGCTTCTCCCAAACCTCACCAAGTACAGTATACATTTTTTGAGCTTTGATACAGTACACACACACACACAAGCCCACAACATGCAGAAATCAATCCCACAGATTGTTTCCATTTACTGTATGAGCATGTCTGCCAGCATATATTTTGTGGAAAGGTGAAAATCCATCCAACTCCTGAGCGGTCCAGAAAAGAAAAGATAAACAATACTAATAAGTAAAAATGTTTTGTTAATCGGAGGGAAATTGGTGGACTACTGTAATAATACAGCTACCAGTATAACAGTATTACATATAAACTGTACTGATCCAATACACTGCACAGTGCCATATTTTCCTAAACCCCACTCCCACCTCCTCCAAACAATGACTGCACTTGTCTGATACCTGAGGAATGGGTGAATGATTTATTTTAACGCTAGAGGATATTCAAAAGGAAATAATACCAAGGGGTAAAATCAGGGCCGGATTAAGGTCTGTGGGGGCCCCAGGGCAACAAATTTGTGGGGCCCTCACACATTGTCCTCACAACTGCAAAAAAACATTGGAGTAGGAGTACAGCATTTACCTGTCTCCTCTCCGTCCTCCTCGGCAGCTGAGCTGTTCCTTTACTGCTGCGGCCGCCGAGGAGCTTCACTCGCAGCAGTGTGAAGTCTCGTGAGATAATGTCAAATCTCGCAAGACTTCACACTGCAGTGAGTGAAGCTCCTCGGCGGCCGCAGCTGTAATGGAACGTCTCAGCTGCCGAGGAGGACGGAGAGGAGACAGGTAAATGCTGTACTCCTACTCCGATGTTTCTTTTGCAGTTGTGAGGACAGTGTGTGTAGGCCCGGGGACGACCGCCCCTTCCGCCCCGCCGTTAATCCGGCTCTGAGTAAATTTACAAAGGTGGGAGGTTTTGTAGAACTGGTGATGTTGCCAATAGCAACCAATCAGATGCTATCTATTATCTACTAGAAACAGCTAGACAAATGTTAAGTAGAATCTGATTGGTTGCTATGAGCAACATCACCAGTTCTAAAAAGCTCCCACCTTAGTAAATTTACCCCCATAAATTGCAATAGTAAAGCTAATCATCGATATGTAATCCTTAGTAACAAGCAGAAATATTCTATAGTCTTTTGTATTCTATATTTGTGGGGGGGGGGGAAATAATATATTTCTGTGGAAATAATTCACATACAGATGTAGCCACCTTTATCTTGACTGGCTGAGGCGTTTGTCCCGATCGAGCATACGCAGCGTACCGGGGCGTAGGGAGGTGCGCCTAGTCACAGAGAGGCGTACCTAATCGCATGGAGGCAGACAGAGCGTTTGGCGTTACCTTTACGTGTAATACCTGCGATCATCCACCAGATGTCGCTTTTTACAATCACCACTGCGCATGTGTGTGGTCTCCCGTAAAATACAATACTGAAATATATAATAAGGACTACTTTACTAAGCGTCTCATTACGCTGCATACATTAAATACTGATTACGCTGCATTATTTAAAACAGTAAATACTCATTATGCTGCATTATTTAATACAGTATATACGGTACAGACGCAAATAGTACAGCATACAGTATATGATCCATCTACAGTACTTTATGAATATGTGAGCGTCCAAGTCCCGCAGACAAAACAACATAAAACCAGTAGTGTACACTGTCGCAAATGGACGTGTTAGAAGTTCACTATTGCCTCTTGAGATTAGGAATTTTGTACAGTATATTAGCGTCCTAATCCCATAGCCATTACAGCATAATCAAAACCAATGGATTTATTCATCTGTCTGCGGCGAAGTGGTGAAGTGTTCCGCTTCCTATACTCAGAGTCCCGAGTTCGATTTCTAAAGTACGAATGCATGTTAGTTTTTTCCAGACACTTTATTATTTTTTTATTCACATAAACCAGGGCAAAGCTGCAGAACCGGTTCTACTGTTAAGGTTCTAAGCACCGTACAGTACACATACAATTCTGTAGCAGGGCAGACTCAATAGAAATGGCTACCACCTATGACTCCTTGCCCCACGGAGGCCATAGGCTACGGAGCAAGTAACAGTCCAGATTTTGCAGGCTATGGGGCAATGCTGAAGGAGCGTCACAATCCCCTAGCTAAAATACACAGGGGCGATAGGAATAAGCGAGTTCTATGCGCATTACGGTACACCGGACTCAATCGCACAGCACACTGGCAAAATGGCCGCCACACCTGAACCCCCACCACATGGCAGGCAGCGCTCGGATATGGAGTGAGAGATGGCATAAGTTTTGCAGGCTACGGGGCAATGCTGAAGGAGCATCACAATCCCCTAGGCAAAATACACAGGGGCGATAGAGATAAGCGAGGTCTATACACATTACGTTACACCGGGCTCGATCGCATAGCAAACTGACAAAACACAAGTTTTACATAAAGCAGGGCAAAGCTGCAGGAGAGTTTCTACTGTCAAGGTTCTATGCACCGTACGGTACACATGCAATTCTATAGCAGGGCAGACTCAATTGAAATGGCTACCGCATGTGACTCCTAGCTCCATGGAGGCACTTGGCTATGGAGCAAGTAACAGCACAGATTTTGCAGGCTACGGGGCAATGCTGAAGGAGCATCAGAATCCCCTAGCTAAAATACACAGATGCGATAGGGATAAGCGAGGTCTATGCACATAACGATACACCGGACCCCATCGCATCGCAAAGTGACAAAATGTCCGAGGCACGTGAACCCCTGCCTTATGGCAGCACTCAGCTATGGAGCAGGCAACGGCACAGGTTTTGCAGGCTACGGGGTAATGAAGGAGCGTCAGAATCCCCTAGCTAAAATACAAAGGGGTGATAGGGATAAGCGAGGTCTATGCACATAACGATACACCGTAAAGTTCCCCATGGTTTTGATTATGCCTTTTCTTTGAACACTGTATTTTCCACTGCCTCGCCCTACCCCCATCCCACTTTCCCCTTCCCCGCTGGGAGCCTGCAAAGTACATGCAGTAGACAGGGAGGGAGTTCCGATCAGGTTACAAGACATGTGCAACAGTATACTACTGTATGTAGGAAAATCCCCCACCCACTCTGATTTATGTGAAACCTGTGTGCACCCTTCCAATGAATGTATAACAAAGAAAAAAATATAATATTAAAGTGAATGTCACGGGAACATATATATATATAAAAAAAGGTTGGCACTTTGGGACTCAAACCTGGGACTCTCAGCGTGGGAGGTGGGAGCATTCATCGTTAGGTTGGTATGGAAGGGGAAACAATTAGCTACCGGAGGGTACCAACCCCAAGTTTCTGTGACCCCCATAAGGCTCATGGCAAGCGTCGGAACCCATGGTGGGTCTGAATTAATGGACCCATTATAGTCTATGGTAAAATGGGTCCAATTTGTATACTGATATCTCTGGTTCAGGGTGTCCCAGAGACTCGGGACTGATACCATACAAAAGAGGAGACTCTTGGCTTTCGGGGCAGACCAACCACTAGTTTATGTGACACTGGAAAGGGAAACAGGAAGCAACCATGTATCGGGTCCCCTCCAGTTGTCCGCCTAGCTTGCACAGGATGCAGGGTTTCTGGCTAGATAGGAAATACTGTACAGAAATGCTAAGCATGGTAATTTGACATCCAGGAATATAGGGAGGAGTTTTTATCTCTCTCCATTATACTTAGAAAAATGACACTTGCCACTGTACGTTACAAGCTGTTCGTGCTAATTAGTACACTAGTAGAACATACTGTACAGAGATACTAAGTACAGTGATTTGGCATCCACGAACTTAGGGAGGAGCTTTAATCTCTCCATTGTAATCTTTCTAAGTATAATGGAGAGAGATAAAAGCTCCTCCCTAAATTCCTGGGTGCCAAATTGCCGTCCTTAGTATCGCTGTACTCTGTGCTCTGTGTTCTACTAGTGTACTAATTAGCACGAACAGCTTGTAACGTACAGTGGCAAGTTTAATCTTTCTATGTATAATGGAGAGATAAAAGCTCCTCCCTAAGTTCCTAGATGCCAAATCACCATCCTTAGTATGTCTGTACAGTATGTTCTAATAGTGTACTAATTAGCACGGACAGCTTTTAACTGGATACTAAATCACCGTACTTAGTATCTCTGTAAAGTATGTTCTATTAGGGTACTAATTAGCACGAACAGCTTGTAACGTACAGCGGCAAGTTTAATCTTTCTATGTATAATGGAGAGAGATAAAAGCTCCTCAGTAAGTTCCTGGATGCCAAATCACCGTACTTAGTATCTCTGTACAGTATGTTCTATTAGGGTACTAATTAGCTGTTTGTGCTAATTAGTACCCTAATAGAAAATACTATACAGAGATACTAAGGACAGTGATTTGGCAACCAGGAACTTAGGGAGCTTTTATCTCTCTATATTATACATAAAAATATTAAACTTGCCACTGTACGTTACAAGCTGTTCGTGCTAATTAGTACACTAGTAGAACATACTGTACAGAGATACTAAGTACAGTGATTTGGCATCCAGGAACTTAGGGAGGAGCTTTTATCTCTCTCCATTGTAATCTTTCTAAGCATAATGGAGAGAGATAAAAGCTCCTCCCTAAGTTCCTAGATGCCAAATCACCATCCTTAGTATCTCTGTACAGTATGTTCTACTAGTGTACTAATTAGCACGAACAGCTTTTAACTGGATGCCAAATCACCGTACTTAGTATCTCTGTACAGTATGTTCTATTAGGGTACTAATTAGCACAAACAGCTTGTAATGTACAGCGGCAAATTTAATCTTTCTATGTATAATGGAGAGAGATAAAAGCCCCTCAGTAAGTTCCTGGATGCCAAATCACCGTACTTAGTATCTCTGTACAGTATGTTCTATTAGGGTACTAATTAGCTGTTTGTAAGATAAGTCAAGCCATGCAGTAAGTCACTTACCTCCACCACATGACTCAGAGCACTCAGAGAATCCCTCATACTCCCAATCATACAGTTCATCGATATCCTTTAATCCTCCATACTCCAGCTCGTCCTCATCTGGGCTGTACTCCACCTCTTCACCATTGCAGGGTCCACCGTAACACGTTCTCTGACTGGCTGGTTTCGGCCCCTCACACTCATCAAGTGGGAGATCAGCAATTGTCTGAGCAAATGATAATAGCACCTGGCACTTGACTGCTCGCTGCTGTACACCTACTCCACAGGAAACACTACAAGCGGACCACGGCTCTGGTATGAACCTGTAAATGGAAATATTTGTCAACACTCTCAAAGCACCTGAAAATAAAAATTCATTAATCCAACATAAAATAGCTCCACCTCTCTGAGGAGAGTAAAATGTGTGAGATGAAAATTAATCACATTTATGTTACTTGGTTAAAAGGATCACTTTGACAACTTGTAATTAACTGGAGATATGTAAATTTCAATCGGTACAGAGCCGTGCATAGACAGATGAAACGCAGTCATTTAATTGTGGGCTTTTGTTTTTATAAACCTGGAGACCCAAAATATTTTATTTGGCTAATAAACTGGAGTATGATCCATTCTGCATTGTCATGGGTCAGCCACACAAGGGGCTGATTATGGGTCCCACACAAAGTGTCTGAAGTTATGGGCAGCCGCAGAAGCCAGAATTACTAACTTATGCTAATGCAGTATCCATTCAGCTGATGCGGGGGGATCATAAGTGCTGCCCAATGATTTTACATCGGCCTCCGCATCCATCATTATTAGTATAGGCAATGGTACCAATCCCATGAAGGTTCCATATATAGTTCTGAGACAGGCTTCCCTTCCCTGTGTGCACAACTCTGAATCACACAGAACGTTTGATACACACCCACAACACTGCCATGACGCCTCCACAAGAAAAACATCACAGGATAGCATATGCTATTACACTGACACATGTCTATGTGATTATGAATTGCTGTATATCTTAACAAAGGTCCAGCTCATTACCCAAACACTGATTTCAACTCCTGTTCCTGTGATATATTTTTTCTGAGGTAATAAACCTTACTGTGCATCAAGCCTGGTGAGTGCTTTCTTTCCTCTATTTTTTGGCTGAGATTTCTATACGGAATCCTCTGTGGAGCACCCAGGCAAGTACAAGTGCACGTTAGGTGAGTGCAGATACTTTGGTACTTATGTATACCACTGTGTCTGCATATGCGCCATCATAGCTAACGCGTTTCATCACAGGTAATTACTCATTTCAGGAAGGGTATCAAAGAGTTGCATTTTTAGGTTTGAAGTTAACACTATCTTTCTATCTATCTATCTATCTATCTATCTATCTATCTATCTATCTATCTATCTATCTATCCATCCCCAAGACAATGACCTCCACTGCTTGGTGTTGTGTCATTTGTCATAGGTCCACCTTATTGTGATCATTTTTGGGAAAGGAAAACAGACAGCTTCCTTGTCTAGGGTAATGCAGACATTACTACAGATGTACAGTACTGTACTGTATCTGACTAGACTCATTTCACTATAAAATAAAACAGTTCAACATTAGACCATATTAATCTGAGGTTGGTAGCAGTTTTCAAAAAACATATTTGACAAGTCCATCCTTAGCTTTCCAAGAAATATCCAAATACCGGCCAGCTGTTTAAGTTTAATAAAGTTCTTGCAAACTGAGGCGAATTTCAAATATATATACAGTAGCACAATAGTATATACTGACTTAATGATCGGAATAAGACAGCGTTCAGGAGTGTATTAGTTTACCATGTAGACTTTACTAGTCCCTGCAGCACTCACTAGGCAAGGCACTGAATATGGGCTTTCATTTAGTCTGTCTATTCTAGAACATAAAACCCCTTTTTAGTTATTACACACAATTTCCTCTCATTTGGTCTGAAGTAAAATTGCTGGTTGTAAAGAGCCATTCTGGTCCGCAAAATGCTTTCTTTTTCCACCTGGCAATTAAATCTTAAAATGGGTTTACAATAATTTGAGATCCCTTTCTAATCACAAGACTCATACACTTATAATTAATGATAGAATGTATTCTATTACAAACTTTTTATACAGTAAATAGACTATTGAGGGTATGCAATTTGCTCCGTTAATCTCGGAGCTGTTGATTTCGCCCACTGTCTATTCAATTACGGTCCCTTTTCACCGAAAAATGCCTCAAAATCTGCGAAAATGGCCCATGTTTTCACCTGTGCAGGCGAAAACACATGTGGATTCGCTGATCCACATGTTTTTTGATCCTGCTGAATTTATCGCCTAGGCAAAAAAAACAGCCCTGCTATTGAATAGGGTGAATACCCATTCGCCCTAAAAATAGCAAAAAGTTCAGTTTTTTTGTATAGGCGAAAAAAACAGACATAATGGCATACCACTTTATAAATCATTCAAACTTGTATCAATAGGGGTGGCACTTGGCACCGGAATGCCGACAGCCGGCATACCGACAACTATTTTCCCTCTTGGGGTGTCAACGACACCCCTGGAGGGAGAATAGATAACGTGGCGTGCGTAGCAGACATAGTGGACATAGCATAAACCCATAGCATATAGGCATAGTATATAGTCATGACATATAACATGAAAGACATAGAACAGAGTAGGATTATTTTTCAGAAATGTTTAGAATGTGCTGTTAGTTAATAAAAGACAGGTATATAGGTATGTATGTTTTTATATATACATATATATATATATATATATATATATATATATATATATATATATCTTGCTATACACACGCTCACATACTTATATATACGGGAGCCCCTGCTTCCCAGAGTGAACGCTGGGTCCGTATGATTATTAGAGCCGCAACGGTCCTACCGCCCGCCGGCTCTTATGAAACTGACGTTCAGTGCCGGTTTCAGTGCTGCAAGCGGCTCTGTACACCTCCTCTGCACTCCAGTACAGTGAGACGAGGATTGTTTAGAAAACAACCACGCCAGGCAGACTCTGTTAGCTAACGCTGGCGATCGGTGCGCTGGCCTGGTATTGGGTGAACGCGCGGCCTATGATGGGATAAAGGGACCATCCAACCAAGAACATAAGAAAGAGGGGCACTTTACCCGAGCAAAAGGCAGTATAAATATTTTATTGCTTACATATCCAAGTCAAGCATGTTTATATTTTGGACAGACATAGAACTTTTTCAAGACCAGCAAACAAGTAAATGTGCAAACAAGTACATACAACATATACTTGTTTGCTGGTCTTGAAAAAGGTTTATGTCTGACCGAAACGTCAACACCCTTTATGAATTGGTCATGTAAGTAATAAAATATTTATACTGTATTTTCTCTGGTGAATGTCCCTCTTCCTTTGTTTGTAGACCTCTGTGGGTCATATTTGTACCCGTCTTTAAAAACATGATTCACTATCAGCTATTTCTGTTTGTGGTACTTCTACAAATAATGGGGTAGATTTACTAAGATGGGAGTTCTGTTTGAGATAGGATGTTGCCCATAGCAACCAATCAGATTCCAGGTATTATCTTCTAGAAGGTGCTAAATAAATGAGAAGTAGAATCTGATTGGTTGCTATGGGCAACATCCCATCTTAAATAGAACTCCCATCTTAGTAAATTTACCCCAATGTCTCTGGACTGGCACGTTGACAGTCCAATGGAAACTGGCTGTCGGAATGTTGGCTTGCATGTAAATGTCACCACAAATTAGTAACATTGCGCTTCCCTACACTTTGTGTCGTAACTAACCAATACTAAAGAACTGTAAAGACGCTCACATGGAACAAGCCAGACATTACACTCAATAAGCAGTCAATAATAAAATTACTTTCCGCAGAAAATAACATGGTAATCGAGGTTCGGGGCCTGATGCTGAGTTGCACGCAAGTCACAATGCGCATGGATCTCACCGATTTCAGCATACTGAGAATGCTCCAAAGGAAGAAATCTGCGTCTGTTTATTGTAGTGTGTGGACCGAGAGGGTCCAAATACAAATGCTGACATCTGCAAGTGTGGGTGTTTAGACACTGGGCAGGATAAGCCGCCACATGCAGTTTCACAGATTTTTAGTATACAAAAGGCAGATACTCAGCATAAACTAGTAAGCAGGCGGTCATGGCCATACGGAAAAATGGCTGCAGGTGTGTCTGCTAATCAGCCCCTCGATGCGCGGTATTCCAAGGTACAGTAATAGATAACATAACTAAAGGGAAAATTTTGGAACACGTATATCAAGTCCTAAAGAAAAGATGATTGAGGGTTTCAGAGAACAATGGTGTAGCAACAGCTGGAGTAGTGAATGTTGCATACCACTAAGCCTTATAATCCTTATAATACGTAACAGAAATACAATTGTATGTATACGTGTATTTATACACCTGAATGTAAATTGCTTCTGGATTAGGAAAATATGAATATTTTAAATAAAATCTAATAAATGACAATAAGGCCCTTGTTAGCAGCGGTCATAAAATGGAACACATCATATTCATTCTGCCTGCTAATGTGTGTTATACAGCAATACACATCCAGCAATGCGGTAGCTCACCACATGTGCTTCATTTGCAATATAATACAGTATATATTAAGTAGCCTTACACGGCAACTCTACTCCTCTGAAAGAAGAATTTATTTGACTACATTAAGATTTCAATTTCGGCCCCATAAGCTCCTTGCATAGACAGACTCTGCAGATCAAAGTTGTAAACGGTGCCCATTAATCATGCTGCAAAAGGAAAAAGACATAAGCTACATTTTAATAGTAGCGTTCCTACTACCAGACACACTGTGGTTTCAGTGCTGAGTATTTTAGCATTATTTCCTTTCAATGACTTTCCAAAAAACGGTACCTGAATAATTACCTGCAAAATCAGCCTACTTTATCATAGCTCACAAATCAAATTCATGCCTCTTTTTTTCCATTATGGTCCTTTTTTTGTACATGAAAAGACAGACGGGTATCAGTGGCGTTGGATTCAGAATCTGAAATGGACTATGGGGTAAATGTAATAGGGTGCGAGAATTGGAGGCGCGGAAAATTGTGTGAGAATGTCCGTATGTTTTTTAAAACAGCAATCATTTACAGGGCAAAACCAGGTAGGTTTTGCCTTGTAAATGATTGCCACTTTAAAAATACGACCATTCTCACACAAACTCCTGCACCTCCGGCTTCTCGCACCCTATTACATTTACCCCTATGTGAAGTGAAAGAGAGGAAGTTGGAATAGAATACCGTTACTCCAGCAGAAAGGTCAAACAATGCTAAATTATACAGTGCTCTTGCTGCAGCTGGACAGCAAGTAACGTGTCAAAGCAAAAATATATGGACGAGATTATGGGCAGGATGTATTAAAGGAAAAATGTGTCCAAAACCACGAACATTCCTGTTTTCGGACTTTGGCCACATTTCCCATATGTACTAAACTCCGGAATGTGATGCATTCCGAGGCTTGGATGCGATGGGTAATCCAGCTTGGCTTGGGCTTCTCTCCGCATTTTCCCCTGAGAGGGATCCCTCCTAGCACCCCCCTTGACCCCCTGTGCATGCTCAGAAGATCTCCTGGGTCCTTAATCAAGAAGTCCCGACATCACAAGGGCAGCTCTTATCAGGAATGATGTCCTTTGCGATACTAATTGCATATGTAAGTATACAGTATATGCAATTAGTATCAGTGCAGTAAGTGGCGGGATGTACTGCATCGCGGATGCGATGCTTAGTACATCCCGCCATAAGTATAATAAAGATATAAAAAATGATATGTATCAGGAAAGCTCAATGGTATATATTTCATGACTTATAAATTCTACTTGTGTATATAGCAAATGTTATATATGTTATAATCTGACAAAGTTGACAACTCACATTGTGCTACTTACAGGGAAATTGTGCATTGCTAATGTACAATAATCCTCATACATATAAATCGGATTGTTTTGTGCATATACAGTTTATTAATTATTATTATTATTATTATTATCATGCTTTATTTACAAAGCATCAGTAAATTATGTAGTACTGCAGATTGAGGAGATTATAATATAAATAAATAAAATACATTTACTGTACATAGAACATAAGGTAAGGATGTTTCTGTCCAAATGATCTTACAAGATGTCTGAGGAACAATTGATGCACATGATAGTGGATTAACAATTGTAGCTGGGGATGGTAAAAATATAGTATGGTTTATGTGGCTTCTTTTGCTTATTTTTAAATTTGTATTCTCTATATGTGTACACTTTAACTCCGTACTGTATTGTTGCTGAATCTGAATAATTTTGTATTTTCTTTATTTTTTTTTTTACAAATTGTGTGGTTTATAGTATCAAAGCAGACAAAAATATTAAAAAACAATGTAAATGGTATAGAAACAAAATGCAATTATTTGTAATTGTATATTATAATTTGATAAAATAAATTTCCATTTTAGTTTTCATTTATAGATTTATGTAAGTTATAAATTATATCTTGTGCTGAAAGGGATGCTACGTCACAATTTCAACAAAATTTCAATAATACATATAGTCATTGTGGCAATGTCTTCCAAGCACTTGTCTATGGACTCATTCAGTCTCCCAAGGTGAATCTCAACAGGAGTGGACATACAGCAAGTGTTAGTCAAAACGAAGACTCCTGAAGAAGCCAGCTCTAAGCATTATCCCACCAATAGCAGAAGATGGACTGACTAGAGGGAAGATTTAGATTGGAAAAATATAGTCGTGCCCCCCCCCCCCGCAAAGGAAAAAAAAATATAGAAAGGGATTAAGGCGACATTGCTTCATAACTGGTCATTTTCAATGGGACACTTCCACAAATAATGATAAAAAAAACTATAGAAAAAAAGAAAGAACTTTTTAAGAGCAGTATTTATTTAAGAAAAAAACTATAACTAATGTTAGCATATTAAAACTTACGAAGGCTCTTCAGATACAGCCGTTGCCTCTTCTAACTCCTGTGCTTGTTTATACCATGGCAGCTTGGCTTCCACAGGCAGCTTTTCTGTTGGATAAAAAAGAAAATAGTGCGATTTAGGCACTCCAAATCACATCCTATAAAAGTTCTAGCCCTGGAAAACAGTCTCACTCCTTAAAATAGAAACACAATGACTACAGTAAAGCAAAAAAAAAGTTTGCCATTTTTTTAGGCTCCTGTTACGTATGTCATGGTCAGACAATGGCTGCTATCCCAATCAATGGACATAAATGACTTAGAAATGGCTATTATAACTCCATTTCCTGAAAACCCCCAATTATGTGTCCATTGTACATTGTTTAGCAACCACAGTTTTGACATGATGGCAGTTTAGGAGGTAGTAGGAAATTGATGAATACTTTATGCAGAGATGCAATAATCACAGATGATTACTGCATAAAGTGCTCTATAAAGAAGCACACATATACACTAATCGCAACCAGATCAGCAGCAAAAGACTATAACAAGATGTGATATTTTTATAACTACGCACATTATTAGTTCCAAAGCTGGAACCTTAAACAGAACACGGTAATTTTTAATATGCAGTACAGCAGGAACGCATAAATGATGGCAAACAGTGATTGTATTACAGCTGGCCAAGTTGTTGAAAAGGTAATATAATTTCCTCTGCTTCAAACAGCACGTACAGTTTAATACAGGGAATCTCCTGTCCTCGCAAACACATGTTAAAGAGATAAGCTACCTGAAAGCAAGAACTGGCCATGTTGAGGTATAAGAGAAAAGCTATAAAAATAACTGGGCCCAAAAGTTATGAAGAAGCTTTACAGAAGTAATATAAGACACAAGATGGTGTCTGTGAAGATAATCAAGATGTTGCTTAAAACATTACAGAAAGGAAGTGAAGTGAAGTTGAGCTGTTCAGATGAAACCCGGGCCTGAAAATATTTAACAGAAGCCACTTGGTATTCCACTAAGGCCCAAAACCTGTCTTATCAGCTCATCGACCGAGCTGCACTTAAAGAATGAAGAACATATTTTGTTTAGATATTACTGATGAAAAGCAGGACACAAAATGTCAAACACACTGCAGTATTCCCCAATTAATTTCATCTTTTTTTCTCAATTAGGCAAAAATATTTCTTAGATTTTTCCTCCCAAGGTAGTGATATCAATGCAAGGAATTTGTTAGCTAACAAGGTTGACTGATCCTGATCCAATGCTTTGGGAAAATGTTGTTTCCACCATTTCCTGACATATGGCTATGGGTTTTATTGTTCTTGTTGTCGTTCTCCTTGTCATATGTATGTTGTTATAAACTGCAACCACACTGGACTTGAGTGGGAACAGCTAAATTTAAAGGTATGTAAATTGTTTTCAATCAACATTTGTAACATAAGGTGAAGAAAAATAAAATACATAGAATAGATATGGGTGTTGGCAGATACTTGAGGACTGTCAGGTCCTTAGACTTGCTCCTCTCAGGGTAAGAGGCTGCTTTATGTTTCCACTAATTTTATTTTTCTATTACGCTCTATTACCCTTATTTATCAATGAGTGATAAATTTCACTGTGAGTGATACATTGCACCAGCCAATCAGCTCTTAACTTCCATGTCACAGGCTGTGTTTGAAAAATTACAGTTAGGAGCTGATTGGCTTGTGCAATTATTCACTCACAGTGAAATTTATCACTCATTGATAAATAAGGGCATATGTTTTGAAGTTATAAAAAAAGAAGCCCATCCAAGTCCTCCTGATAGTGTTGCCCTTCTTTTTATCTAATACTGTTATTGCAACAACAAAACTCCAATAAATATAACCAATATAAACAAAAAAGAGTGTAGGCAATCCCATCTTACTTCTGTGATAAAGTTCTGCAACGTCCAAAACTATTCTGTGTCCCTTGATAAAGAATAAGAAGGGATACAGCTGTTTTGGACCTTGAAAAGTGTTTTTTATTTCATACGTTAGTTGGGAGTGCCTACACTTCTATGGTTATTTATGTTTGAGAGCTTCTGGCCAAAAGATATTCAATGAGACATTAATTGTTAGTAACTAACGAAAATCAGTTTAGGTATAGTACTTATTGTGACAATAACAATAATTACTACCCCCACTATTTACTCATTTGGTGTTAACTTTGACTATAATTGTATAATTGGGTCTTACACCATGTTTCATTTTACAGACCCTACAATATATAAATAATTTACAATATTATTCTAAACTGTATTTACTCAAACTCCATGAACCATGGGAGCATCTAATCACACTATTCATAATACTATTCACAACTTACCCCTAAATATCCCTATTATGTGTATTCTCAGTAATCTGCATCTCTTAAATGAGAACAATGCAAACATTGTGCTTCAGGTCACAGCTAGGGCTGCCACCGCTCCCTGATTTCCTGGATTCTCCAGGATTTGGTGGCAACCCTCCAGGAGGTTTTTCCCGTCACCCGGATTCCTGGATTCTCCAGGAATAAGGGGACCCTGGGAGCACCAGTAGTGCTCCTTGGCAGCCGAGGAACTCAGTGAACTACAGTGACTGTCTCGCGAGATGATGACATCAAATCTCGTGAGACTGTGTTCAGCCCAGACTGAGACGAAGCTGCAAGGACGCTGCTATCTGCAGCTCTTCCTCAGTGTTTCCCTGGGCTGCGCCTGCGGACTGCAGACTAAGCCGAAGCTGCCGTGATGCTGCCATCGGCAGCTCTTCTTCAGCATTTACCCGGGCTGCGCCTGCGGACCACAGACTGAGCCGAAGCTGACATGACGCTGCCATCGGCAGCTCTTCCTCAACGTTTCCCCGGGCTGCGGTGGTGAAGTAACGCCAGCCCGGCTCATGTGAGAAGAGCAACGAGAGCTGACAGGCATATCACACATATATTTATAATATAATGAGCATGCATGAAACAAATAGAGGCTCAAGTTATATACAGATATATGTATATTTTTTAATTACTAACAGACACCTTTTAGTAGTGCATTTGTTTGTTTAACCTGGTGAAGCTCGATATTGTTTTAGGGTGTGCAACACTTACACTTCCATGGTTCTTCCCTCTTTCACACAATCTAGTTTTAAGGCACCAAATGCCTGTAATTTATCCAAGTGGCGACTACTATATTCCTATTTATATAGATACACTGTTTCATTTAGATTGTTTGTACATAAAATATTTTATAAATATGGTACATCATTTAATCTACATGAACACTGCTTGGTGCAGCGTGGGAAGGGGGGGGGGTGCGCCCGGGGGGTTGGGATTGGGGGGGGGGGGGGTGGATCTCCAGGAATCTATGATCCATGAGGTGGCAACCCTAGTCACAGCTGATTGGACAGTTGGACACAAAATACAAGATCTGTGATGCTTTGTAGCTGTTTAACGTACAAATCAATTTTTCACCGTGTAGACCTTTGTAGCTTTTTATGTAGCATAAAATAATTCATCGCTAAGTATAAATATAAATAAATAAGTCTTTGGGGTATATTTACTAAGGTGTGAGTTTTTTTTAGAAGTGGAGATGTTGCCCATAGCAACCAATCAGATTCTAGCTATCTTTTAGAAGCAGTTAGATAAATGTTAAGTATAATCTGATTGGTTGTTATGGGCAACATCTCCACTTCTAAAGAACTTACACCTTAGTAAATTTACCCCTTCTTCTGCGAAATGACAAGCCTACTTCAACAATGTTCCTAGATGATGCAAAAGGGCATACTAAGGATTTATCTGTACACCTCAAAATGAATTTGCTTTTGTGTAGTCCATGTTTTAGTGGACTTGCCAAAAAACAACTTTGTCATTTGGTATACTTCTATTGTGCTCAAAATAAACAACGAACGGAAAGATTCTGTAGAATATAACCGAATGAATGTCTCACCCACCCACACTAATGTAAAACTGGTGACCCATAAAAGAGGTGTGGATTCATTGTGCATTAACCAAAAACAACTGTTTCTAACAGAATGAGAATGACTGGAGTTATGTAAGCAGATCAGATTCTAGATCTCCATTACGAATAATGTGGAAAATTCCAGTTCCCAGGATATTTTCCTGTTGTGTTTTAGGCTGATAATACAATTAGGCATTCACCCCGGTAGAAATGTATAAACATAGGCAAAAATGTAATACCTTAATGGCAATCCACATAAATATTGCCTTTAAACCATCTCTAATTTAATTTTCAAGCATAGCACATGAGAGACATACCTGTATTTGATTCTTAACCACACTGTAATTAGTGAAGGCTTGTTTTTCTATTTAAATTAAATCAATGGTTATTTACTAACTAAAGAGGAGGTCTCCATCCACTGGGTATCAGCTATCTGCCAATAAATTAACATTTTTATTTATTTATTTTTTTCTTCCAGTACAGAACAATTTAGTATAAAGTGTTATTCTACGGATAGTCTGATTCAGTATATTGTATAGTGCTTAATGTATTTATCAACTTATATTAAACTAGTAGTATTTTGGATTCATCATTTGCCAGGTCGTTAGCTATTGTTTATGTTGCTGTCGGGTTTATTTTCCTTCCCCCACCTTCCCATATCTCCCTCGCAAGTCTCTCGGAGGCCCAGCTGGTGCTGCTCCAAGTCTGGAGAACCTGACTCTCAATGTCCCCAATGTACGGGCTGCTGATACACTATTGTGTATAATATCTATTGTGGGCAGAGGTACATATATTGTGTATGGTGTCCTGGCAGCAGGGGGAGTGTAAAGGTGTGTACACGTGGTGCGATTTTTCTAACGATTTTGACTATGTAGTGAAAATCGTAAGAAAATGTAGTGCATATCACACTGTTTGTATAGTCCTTGCGATGCCGATGCGGGGAAAAATAGACTGTGCAGGCAGCCCAACATTGACTATATCGGTGGTGCCAGGCTCTGGCCACATCGACTAGTCAATGTCGGGCTGTACAGCACATCGCACTGTGTGTACACGCCATTAATGTCAAGTCACCAACTTTGCCTGTGCAAGATGGACATCATTAATGCATACATAATAGATGAATACAATGCGAGAGAGGGGTTGTTTCTATATAAATTTACATAAACAAATTTGTTGTTACTGTACTTCATCATTATTTGAGATGAGAGAAAGAGAAAATAAATAAAGGTCATCACATCCAATATTTTGGGTGATCAAGGAAAAATATAATTTCCCTATGAATAACAAACAGCGAAACAAAATCAGCTTACCTTTCATCTTGTAGCAAGGTATGTGTACTGTACATTCCTCCTTAATGTGAGGTTTTGTTTTAGGACTACAGCCGCCTGTATGTATACCTCTGTGATCAATGCAGAGAACTACTCGGTACCTCAGCCCATGGCCACAAGTAACAGTGCACTGGAAAACAGATGGATAAGGAATTACCTAAATTTCAGTTTTAAACTTACACTTATAGTGGGCAATTCATATAGCAGAGAAATGGGCAGAAGAAGAAATGGACAGCCACCACCATTGCACATTTATACTCACAGCTTGTAGTGACTACATATCTCGGAGAACTGTATCACACCCCAGAGTGGTCTGTCTGTCTATCTGTCTGTCTGTCTGTCTATCTATCTATCATTAGGCTCAACATGACCACCCATCAGAAACAGCACTGCACCCTTGGGTTGTATAAAACACAAATTGTGTTACTCCTTGTTCCCTTTTGTACATACATATTCAATTTCTTACTTTCACTTTTGTTTTGAGAAATGTTATTTACTATATAAAATAAGTTATATTATAAATCTTGCTTTCCACAGTGGCGACTTTGACGCCACAATTCTCCAGCATCAATGTAATGGTAACCTGTATTCTCTGCTGTTACGGGGTATCTGTCTTCTTCAATTCTCAGCCTACGGATTACTGCTTGCCTTGATTCCCCTCACATAAGAAAAGTAGTATACTCTAATTCTGAAATACTCTGTCCCACCTGTGGGAAAGCCCAGCTGAAATTGGGATTTTGGGAGGTATGCTAACCCTCTTCAGGAAAAGGCATGCACAGACAGGCCGGAGATGAAGGAAAAAGGGATCTGGCTCTAGGCAAACACATATTGAACTCACATACTGAAAGATCATTATAGTTTAAGCAACTCACCGGAGACCATTCCTGAGCCAACCATTTAGGACAATCAAAAATATTGCAAGGATGGACTAAGGGCATCTTTGGAGTGTACATACATTTCCATTCCTCCACAGTGCTAATCTGTCCCTGCATGTCCTCCTCCACACAGGACACAGTCCGGCTTTGAATCCCTCCACCACAAGATGAGGAGCAAGCCGTCCAGGGAGTATTTTCCCATCTAAGCAAGAAACAGAATAAGAGCCTGCATCAGCAAGAGAATAAGCCAAGTTCTCCAATTATTTCCAAAGAGTGTCACAGGATTTTACACTTTGTCACTGGCACTTTCCATTGTTTATAACATTACCCTATTGTCATACCTGCTGACTTTTCAATGGTCCCATCCGGGAGACTTACAGTCAATCACGTAATTGGTCTACTCTTATGAGAAAACTCCCCAAAACTCATGAGTCTCCCCGACTTTCCGATGAAAAAAGGCATGTATGCCTAATGGGGTTCAGTGTGATTTACCGACGGTCAGGATGCCGGCTGACAGTATACTGGCAAGGGCATCCCGGCCGTCAGTATGCCAGCAGCAGGACAATTGCAAAGAGTCCCCTTGCGGGGCTCGGCGGCTATGGGTCTCGTGGACACCCACGAGTGGGAATAGCCCCTGTGAGTCGGGATTCCGGCTGTCGGTATTGTCAGCAGTCGGGATTCCCAACTGCTGGAAATTAACTGCATCCCGCCTAAGGTACCAGAATACTATCCCTGCTTTTGTTACTTTGTGCAGATCTCAATAGCTACCGATATGATGTGCAAGATGAAATTTAAAACATAAACAGTTACATTGAAAATAATTGTATTATCATGTCCAGTCACCTAAGTATGTGCTACATCTGTAAAGAATGTAATCAAAATGTGATGCTGTATTGGGTATATGTAGTGCCTTATATCGGTATAGATTCTACAAGAACATTTATAATACACTATGAAAAAGAAAGGAAAAAAAGTGACACGTGAACTGAGAAAATCTGTGCTACTGTATATATTTTTAAGCTTGTTTCCAAATGAACAATGGCAAGCATCCGGTTCCAAGGGAGCTGGTTGGGGACTCTCTTTAGATCATTAAGGAAGCCCTGACTTTCGGCCTGTAAGATGAGATGTAAAACTAATATTTTTACACTCATGAGAAGCCAGGCTGGAAGCTTAGGTCATTAAAAATGATTTCAGAAGCAGGAGCAATGTAGGAATCATGTTACTTCAAATACTGCTCCTCACTTCTACTGTGTAACAGCTTCTATTTAACTCTTTCATGATTACTGATGCTTTGAACCATACACGTCATGATTTATAGTCCATGGCAGCAGAGTAGGAGTTATCTCTTACAGTTAGCAAAGGATAAAACTTGACAGAACAATAATTTGCTGTTTTACAAGGTAATCAAATGTAATGACCTAGCCACAGAAGAGGTAAATAAATATGTGGAAACATGTTTTTTATAGACTTACCTTAATCAAAACACTAAAACATAATTAGTAGTATACTTTATTACACTTACACTATGTACAGTGTAAAGGTGTACACACGGTGAGATTCGGGCTATGCCCGATTATCACTATGCGACAGGGGCTAGGTCGGCATCGCAAGCACATACTGACTTCTACCAAGTGAGATCTGCTCAATCAGTGCAATGGACCAGAGATAAACTGCCAGGAAGAAGAGACAGAAAGTCCAGTTCTGTCTTCTATTGGTTATATTATGTATGTATGTATGTATGTTTGTTTGTTTGTTTATTTATTATGTTAATTTTAACCTTTTCATAACCACTTATGTTTATATTAGTTATATATGTTTGGTACAACCTACACCAGAGATTCTCAACCACGGTTCTCAAGGCACACTAACAGCCCAGTTATATTAACCATCTGTGCTCAAGCAAGCAAATCGCTAAAACATAGTGTGTCTTGAGGACTGAGGTTGGGAAACACTGGCCTATATCATTTATAGTGTTATTAATACTGTACTCTATTCCATACACTATCCAGTGTATGAAAAGACCAACATGTACATATATGTCCAGCAGGTCAGTGCTAGTTTCTTTTACCACTCCCCCCCCCTCCCACACTTGCTTTTGGAAACTCTAGTCTAGAAATCCTGCATTTGCCCATGGTGTCTTGTCAAATTAGGTGTCTTGTACCATATGTTGAAATACCAAAGGCTCCTTGCTCCACTAAGACGTAGGGGTCTATTTACTAAGCCTTGGAGATAAAGTCGCTGGAGATAAAGTCCCTGGAGATAAAGTCCCAGCCAATCGGCTCCTAACTACTATGCCACAGGCTGTGTTTGAAAAATGACAGTTAGGAGACGATTGGCGGGTACTTTATCTCCAGCGACTTTATCTCCATCCAAGGCTTAGTAAATAGACCCCTTAGATAATTTCGAATGGTAAACAAAGGTGGTGTAATGGGTGTATATTGAGTATGTGAAATGCTCATGAATCACAGTATCATTTACTAAGATCACCCAATTATAGAAGTCAGAGGTTTCTCTTACCATCCATGTTCAAAAGGCACAATCTTATTTGTATAATGAAATGTATCCGCTTGGTATTTTGGTCTCCCACATGCTTTTCTATCAAGCTTATGTTAACAGTTCATGTGAGCTTTTCTTGTAATAATATTTTTTTACATTCTCCCTATAAAGTGTAATGTGAACATGTGAGTTGCCCGACCTATTGCTGTGCTATGAACAGATTTACTTGCCTCCACTGTTAAAGATTTTAACAAGATAATTCCCATAGGCCTCTTGGTGACTTCCCTAACAGTCCTCTTTTCACACGGATGCACTGTTTTGGAGGATGTTATAGACTAAACTAATTCACATTTGTGCCATATTTTATTATTTTTCTTATAGACTTGACAATAGTGTGGGGTATAGAGAGTGTCTTTATATATATTAATTTCCTGATTAGCGCTTTTCTATAAACTTCTCATGGATTTGCTACAAATGTCCTTTGATCTTCATGAGGACGTTCTTAAGAAATGCACAGATACAATTTAAAATCAATTGAATCCCTTACACAAATGTAACTGCACACAGGTACACATACATTATCAGTGTCGGACTGGAGTATGAAGGGCCCACCGGGGGAATGTAGTGATAGGGGCCCATACTTAGGGGTGTGACCAGCCTACAAAGGGTAAGTGGCCAGCCTCTACATAGGCTTGAAATGCACAATAGCCGTGTGCTGTGTAATGCAACATATCTACCATGTATAAGTGCACAGTCTGGAACCTGATCCCTAGAGGAAGGAGTGGGCACTCAGGCAGTGGGGCCTACCGGTGGTTTCCCTGGTACCCCTGTGGGCCAGTCCGACCCTGTACATTATTATGTGGCCTCTGAAAACAAAAGATTGCACCATGCTTTATTCAGTTGTATTTTAGCAAAAATTACTATAATCAGTAATTTGTTGTTTGTTGCTAGGAGAAAACATTACACTTGTTTTTCATTTGATATTACAGCATATTTTGTGTTGATTAGTAGTAATAATTCCTGAATTACTGCAATTTAAGAAAACAAAATGTGAAGATTGCCATGTGAGGTAAAATCTTTCTATTGCCATTGTGCTTATAAAAATCACAGTTATTTTATATAGCTGACTTACTAGTGTTAGCATATTCCGTTGTGCTTACATTTGTGTTTTTTTAAAAGTACTGCTGTTGCAGAATTTAAACTCACCTGGGAAGGGGGTGATAGAGATCATAGGGCATTATTTGCTTGTAACCATCACTGCAAGATGAAAAACAAACAAAACATCAGCATAGTCATAAACAATATAAATATGAATCCCGATTAACACAATAATCATTTGCAGCTGTGTGACCATGTAGGCTATGCTGTCATTACACAATGCTAAATGTGTTACAAAAAAATAAAAAATAAGATCATCTATACATATAGTATAATAAAACTGTAAGGGGGTCTGTACATAGCAAATTGTTTGGAGAAATATACTTTTAGGGACAGTTCATGAAACATGGAGACAAAAAAAACATCAGCATTTTTGTATGTCTGTTTGTTCGTTTCTGCATCACACAAAAACTACTGGATGAATTTAGATAGTGTTTTCAATACTGTATAGCTTAGTGACCTAGAAAGAAACTGAGGTATGTAAGATCTCGATGTGACATCAGGGAGAGGAGCAATAAAGGAAAAACCAGACGTTTGACACTCGTAGCCTGCAGTGTGCAGGCTCCTCAAGTCCAAAATGACTATATGTATGGAATTTTTGAACTCACGTAGAGCAGCTAGACTTCCAGCGCACAGCAGTGCACCCAATTTATGCAACAGAACTCCACTTAAAAGTGATTGCTCTGCAGAGGAACATAACTGAGGCAGAGATTCTAACGGGATGTGGCACAGGTGAGACTGTGTTTATACCTGGTATACCCCTTATCCCCAACAATTTCCCTTTCAATTCAAGCACCTGCAGTTTCCTGTAAGCGTTTGCTTCACTATGACAATCAACAAGTAACAGAAGCAAACAGTCAGGTCTGCAGGCATAGATCTCAGGACCAGCTGCTTCTCCCATAGGCATGGCTTGCTCACTAGTTAGTAGCCCCAAGCATCTTTTTGTGTTAATCCCTGAAGGAAAAACTGCAAATATTGCTTACAAAGACATTTTGTGATCAATGTGTACAATATAACATATACATAACAATATTAGATGGCACTTTTGGCTTTTTAAGATTAGTGCCACTGAACAATCAGCATCCATGCGAGAGAAGGCGCAGGAAAACACTAGTTGTCATATAAGATTTTTACAGAGCTATTATTATTAATGTTAGTGTAATATAGAGCTCCAATACATTTAACGGGGGCGTTGTGGCGGTGTTCAAGGGGGGACGCAGTCTGGACAATGGAGTCATGTCCGGACCACTTGCAGGGTGGGCCGTGGTGACTGCGTGATACTGTTTAGCGATGCAATTGCATTTTAGCACAGGGGGATGACCTGGCATGTGGAGCAGTCTTGCCCTGTGCTGGGTGACCCCCTTCATGCTGGAGAGAGGAGTTGTAGTTTTGCGAATTCCCGCAAAACTACAACTCATGCTGAATCAGGGCCTATATCTGTCAAAATGACGGAACAACATAATAGTAATGTCAGCGCCGGCGAGCTCCATCTAGTGGCAGCCAGTACACAAAACACTTGAATTCCCCCCATAGAGGTGAGAAGCAGCATTAGCCTTTTATTATATAAGATATTAAAGCTAAGTCGCTTAGTTTTTAGACTGTAAATGAATTCCACATATTGAATTTTTTTTATCAATATACACTACCAGGTCCAAACTATTAGACATAGGGGTATATTCAATGCTTGTCGGATCCTTTCAGACAAGCATTGTCGGTAAGTATCCACCAAAGCAGTATTCAATGACAGCCCACTCTTCCCCAACACCCCTCCCATGCCGCCACCCCAGCCCTGGCCTGCTCTGGTATCCCCCCCCCCCCCGGGTCAGCCTTATGCCTATACCGCCGCCTCTGTCTCCCTCCCGCCAAATCTGTTGGATTTGGCCGCAGAACACATGAATCCGCGGCTAATCCGACAACCTACGTGGTTTCTGACAAGTCGGGAATTCCCGACTTGTCGGAAAAAATGGCCCGGCATTGAACAGGTCGGAACCCCTTCCGACCTAAACCTATCGGAAACTGACGTCTTTCCAACAAGACAGCAGTTTCCGACAGGTATTGAATACACCCCATAGTTGTTCTGTGTCTGGTAACCTCCCCGTTGGCAGCTGTTAATACCTCAGATGTGGGGTGTATAAAGTGTTTTGAACATACCATTTGTAACTGTTTCTAACGGGTGTGCAAAGGACTAACAGCAATACAACTAACAGTTCTTTGCCAACACTTTTTCTGTTTAATTGGCGTGAATTTTTTTACACTATTGACTCTGTGGCTCAACACACCTCATTATTATTACTACATAAAAGCAGCATATCTATAATAGATTTGCTTTTCATAAAAACTAATTGAATAATTAATGCAGTAGCAAAGCAAACATTTTTAAATGCATATATAGTTTTAAAATATATACAGCAATTTAGATGTAATGTATGAACATTGGTTCATAGACAGTAAAGACACAATACTGATACCACAATCTTCCCACACCAATAACTGTTCTTTGCTGTTGCTGTTTAGATCAGGAGTGACCAAACTATTGCCTACAGCGAGCAGGGCCCTCCTACCTCTAGGACTGTTTGTTTTTACCCAGTTTTGTCTTCTAATTGTGTCCAGTTGTAAAGCGCAATGGAATTTACTGCGCTATATAAGAAACTGTTAATAATAATAATAATAATAATAATAATAATAATAGTACTACTACAGTATAGATGTGGTCCACTCCCTGCTAAAATTTGTCCCAGTCCAGATTCCTCCGCACCCCTCTGTCTAGAGTCCAGAAGCAGTGTGTGAAAATTGGCATTGTGGCCCAGAAACTTTGTTGCCTGTCCTGCCCTCTCTGTTGCAACACCTTCAGTCTATGCCAAAGCCTCCTCCTGTGAGTACTCCACAGGTGTGATTCTACTCTAATCATCCAAGGGACAGCCATAGATGGATTAATGGGAGCCAGGCAGAAAGATGCAACAATAGCCAAATTGTTGAACATTGCTGAAGGTAAGTCTTGGTGAGGGGGACTCTATGCTGGTATTTAAGGGCAAGAGGGCACTCTGAGCTTATAAATGGGTTGACTGAGGGATCTCTGAGGCTGGCACATAAAGGGGCATGACTGATGGGTTTTGAGAATGACATTTAAAGGTGCATGACTGAGGGTGCATTGACACTGGCATATAAAGGGGTATGACTGAGTGGGCTCTGAGGCTGGCATATAAAGGGGCATGACTAATCTGATTTAGGGCCATTTTGGGAATCAAACCCATGACCTCAGTGCTGTGAGGCAGTAATGCTAACCATTACACCATCCACACTGCATACGTTCCAAACCTGCCTGTGTGTACCCAGTTTCAAAGAATGAATACAGTACAACAGGTGCTTTAGTCTTGGTCAAATACATGTCAAAACTAAATAAATGTCATATTTGGGTAGTTTAATGAATAAACAAATCATAGATTATAGTTCAGATACAATGAAAAAATATAAAATAAAAAATGTATATAATACATAATTTCAAATTGTAGAATTGTAGCTCAGATCCTTTAATCAGCATATGAACGTAATCTGTTTAGAACGATGCTGCTTGTAATAGCACAGGTAGTGGTTCAGTACTCATTGTACTATAAACCTAATCAAATGAATTGCATGAGCAAAAGGTGGTGACAGGCTAAGAGGAAAGACGGCTGGTAACATCCTGTTATAGCCGCCAACTTCTGGATGAACTGAAAAGACCTCTGAGATTTAATGAGAAAATCTGTAATACTTGTTCTTCTGATAATATGTATTTATTCATCGCTTAAGGACCAGACCCTGATAAAAATCCACATAATAGACTCCTTTTTCTGCAAAAAGTCATCTCTTGGGCTATTAGAAAAACATAAGGCCACTGCAGTTACTTTGATATGAATTAAAAAGTGATACAACTCGCTCTGCGCTCCATGCTGGTTATCATAGAGATAGTATAAGGCCTTTTCCAAGCCAGGAAACTGTCCAAGTGATCTGGCATTTGGTAAAGCAGTTTCTACCCTAAGGGGAGGTAACATGACTGGCAACAGAAGAGATTGTACAGTCTGATAACGCTTGATAGTGTACAGATGCTAAACACAGACCATGGCCGGGAGACAGAATTCATCTGACCTTGAGCCTGCTTATAAACAGTAACTGTGTTAAGTACTTTGTAAGTGGATACAATGTACATAGCCGGCAATGACAGACTAAGTACAGTTTTGCAGTTTTCCACTGTGTGGAGTTGTATATTCTCCCTGTGCTTGCATGGATTTCCTCTGGGTACTCCAGTTCCCTCACAAACTCCAAAAATATACTGGTAGGGTAATTGGCTTCCAGCAAAAATGAGCCTGGCCTTAGGCCATCTAACACCACGTTGGGGTCTCTAGCCAGTGTGCCAGTTCTATCTTTTTTCCGTGACGCAGTCGACGGTCCTACTCTCATCTTTCCTCCGCTCATGGATGAGGTTAGACAGCAGATGGGACTAGCAGACTAGAGTGTCACTATTTAATTTTCTACTATCCATGCCAGCATAATCTTGTTTTTTCTTTACTTGCATTTGTTACATACCTGACAAACAACATTAATGTGTCAGTTTTTCATTCAAGATACAAATGAATCATTTTGGAGACAGAATGTTGCAGTAAAACTTAATTGTAACTATGTATTCTCTAACAGGCATGGATATTACTTTCTCTTTAACATGGAAGAGATGTTAAAACACAGATTTACTCTGTGAAATATGGGGAGAAGCTGATCTCACATGCACAGCAGTATTTTTCTGCAAGGTGTAATTTAATTATATCACCAATATCATCTCTGCTGCTCACAGGATATTTTTGATAGATTACTATCATTTTTTGTCATCAATTTCTGTGATTACTGCTGTTCATTGGATAAGTTTGATAGATTACTATCATTTCTCTTATCATCCATTGTTGAGCAAAATATACAAATAATTTTAAGATGATGATATTTGCTCTTTTTTGAATTATTCATATTTTTACCACTGTTTAAATGGGGAATAAGTAATTGATACATCTAATATACCCCTGTTATTTTATTTTAGTTGAGTATTGGATAAATAAAAGCTAAGTTTTAATTATAGACAGTTTTCATCTTTTTCACATATTTAATCATCAAAAGAGTGCTCCAAATATAGGAATTTCTTTTATTTGGTAAGATGTGGGCTCTTCCACACCCACCAAATCATTTTGTATCTGGTACACTATTCCTGGGAGCACCTCCAACGTCAGAATAGCTGCCCACTTGGGCTTGATATATATTTTTTCTGTTTAGTTGGTTGTTTGAGATTTAGTCATTTAATTATAACCAGTCTGGTGCAGGGTAAACCAAGTTTTGCCACAAACAGTAACTGTGTTAAGTACTTTGTAAGTGGATACAATGTACATAGCCGGCAATGACAGACTAAGTACAGTTTTGCAGTTTTCCACTGTGTGGAGTTGTATATTCTCCCTGTGCTTGCATGGATTTCCTCTGGGTACTCCAGTTCCCTCACAAACTCCAAAAATATACTGGTAGGGTAATTGGCTTCCAGCAAAAATGAGCCTGGCCTTAGGCCCAGATTCATCACGTCTTGGAGAGTGATAAATTGCATGGTGATAAAGTACCAGCCAATCAGCTCCTAACGTATCTTGCCAATCAGCTCCTAACGTAAGCTTGACTGGGCTGAAGTGAGTGTCCAGATATTCCCTGTAAAGTGTTGCAGAACATATGTTTGCTACATAAATAACTGGCAAAGCAGTAACATGGCAGTAACACAGCCTGTAACATGGCAGTTAGAAGCTTACTGGCTGGTACTTTATCACCGTGCAATTTATCACTCTCCAAGGCTTGATAGATCTAAGCCTTAGTTTGTGTGCACTCACGTGGTAAGGAATATAGTTCGAAAGCTTGAGTGGGCTGAAGTGGTGTCCAGATATTCCCTGTAAAGTGTTGCAGAATATATGTGTGCTATATAAATAACTGGCAAAGCAGTATTACTAACAGTGTCTGGTTCTAGATGGTACAACTGATTAAGATGATACATTGTTATGAGAAATTGGATGCATCAATCAATAAAGTTGTACCATCCGTATACCAACACCGTACATTCTCTTTTTTATGCAGAATGACGCCTTTACTTTCTGTACCAAGAAGCAGAATGACGCACTGCTGGTAATTTACAAGGCAATAAAAAAACAACAAACCTTAAGCAACTCACCCACTAATCACTTTCTCCCAGGAAACTCATGCCTCCCCCCTTTACATCCTTCTTTCAGCTATTGTAAATGGGCAAATTACACATGTAGCCACAACTCACTTGTTGGGGGCTGAGGAACAGTCCTCATGCACAATATGGCAGCAAAAGACAGCCTTTAAAGTCTTCCCTAGATCATGGTGTTTTATATATTTTCTGAGCACCCTCATTTTCCCAATGGCTCTTGTTTTAACTTGCATTTCCAAGCTTGCACAGTTACCATATGTAACAGAAATCACAGTAGTCCCATGAAATACAAACTTATAGTACATTGCCAATAGTAATTTATCTGCCACCAGACTGAATTCTACAGACTGATTTCATACAAAGCTACTGTACAGAAATTTAAGAAAGCTCCACCATTGTATTTAAAGGGACAGGCAAGCATATGTTCAACAGATTATCCAACCAACAATGCTTTGCTTGCTTGCTGGAATAAATGAGAAGCTTGTTAATGATCATCCAATAAGTCGCTTTCATAAAACTTTCTTTAGGGGGAGGAGAAAATAATGTCAGTAATAGGATTCTTTAACTCCTCTCATTAATATATAATTATGTGTGTTTCCATCATCAGGCAGGAAAACCACATTCTGCATGCCCTTTAATAAAAGCTACAAGGAAACACACAGCAACATGCAACCTAATCAAGGTACGAGTTAGATGTTTCGGCACAAACTGAAGAGAGGGAAAACATTGTAGAAGAAGGGAGGGAGATCTAATGAGATGCTGTAGGCTACAAGTGCTGATTGTTCTCTTTCTGCCTGCTCCTGGAAACTTATGAGTTAATGGCTTGTCCAAATATCAGTGTGTACAAATGCTTCTAGCACACTAGAGTGAAAAAGTGAAAGGTTAGCCTCACTCAACCTGCCAGGGCCATTCATTATAATGGCAGCTTGGTTTGTCTGGAAGTGAGGAAAATGGTGATGGGTGGGCATTCTATTCAGTCTGTATCAACAAGCACTGAGAGGTAACAATTAGCAAAAATAAAAGATGGCTCAAAAGCACTTTAGAGACAAGAAAAGAAATAAATCCTTTGAGAGCCCAAACAGTAACCCCCCCCCCCTCTCCCCCCTGCATGGATTGTGCTTTGCTGTAGTGCTTCTTTTAGTAACTTGTGGAAATCTGATACAAAGAGCAAACAAGGTAGTTTGCGGTGTAACAAAATTATGCGTCCTCAGTGTTTCTCTAATGCATCCCTGAGCATTTTTGCAGTCCGGCCTGTAAGGGGACGATATAGCTGATAGCATGTAGCAATGTCTGAAGGGCTACTGATTCAGAGGTGGATGCTATGCCAATGTTTGCGCAGTTGAGTGATTCTTTGTACTGTACATGCATTGCGATTATCAATGGTGGTCGCAGTGAGAATTTGGACACACAGTGATTGTCAGTTAGTGTGTGTTTATAAGAGGTAATGGGTGTGGGGGCTATGAATGTTTTACTTAAATAGTTTTCTTGTACTTAATATGAGCTTTAGCAGATCAATAGATTACAAGTTTATATGGGCAGGAATGTAAAGAAGTCTGAGTTTGGCGGTCATGCTCGGATGTTTTTTTTAAATGGGGAATCATGTGCAAGGCTTAACCATGCCTTGTACATGATTGCCCCTTTAATAAAAAGTCAGAGTTCGCCCGTCATCCTGCACGGCCACCAAACTCGGACTTCATTAAATCCTGCACAACATGTAGGAACAATACAAACTGAGAACAAAGCTGTTGTCATGTTTAGTATAGGAATGATAATTGGGTATTATTTATGAATAAAAAAAATAATGTAGCAGTCATATAATATAAAAGTGGCAAACCTGGCTAAGCATGGGTCCATGTTACACTCCTGAAGCCTGGGTTTGGGCTTTACGTTTTCAGGATAGTAATGGCAGTACTGATCAGCCACTATCCGTCCACTCCTCATGTCATAACATTCTGCTGACGTTAGCTGGTAACCTAAAATTGGAGAACGTGTATTGTCAGCATACTTTCCAGGGTTACATATATTATTTGGTCTATTAGTCAAACATAAAATTTTGAAACTGGGATCTCCATTTACCGGCAGAGATCTGTGTACGATACTATCAGTTTACAGAACATCTGTTTATATAACTTACAAGAAATAATGAACTGCTTTCTGTTTTACCTGACATACAGTTCCGCTGTAGGGTTGCAATAGAGTTAGTTATGTTCCATACTCATTATTGATGCACATAACATATCAATCAGGCAGCTGTTTACAGGTATAGACTTCTTACAATGCTGCTACCAGAATTGGAGAAAGGTGTCAGAACTAAACTGATCAATTCCAGAATTTCTACAGCATGTTTTGATGGTCTCACATACAGGATGTAGTTAATAAACCGGCAGTCGGGATCCTGACGGACAGAATGGCAGTGGCATCCCATTGGTCTGAATCCTGATGGTAAGTACCTTGCCTAGGGTTAAGGCTGGGGTTAGGTACTAGGAGAGGGTTGGAGGTAGGCTGCGGGGGGGGGGGGGGGGGGGGGGGTAAGAGTTAGTCTGCAAGAGGGGACGGTTAGGGTTATGCTGCAGGAGGGGTGGGTTAGGAGTAGGGATAAAACACTCACCAGGAACCACTGTGAATGTTGAGATGCCGGTGTCTGCATTTTGGTCGTTGTGATCCCGACTGCCGGATTGCGTTACCATTCCCTTAAATTACATTTTCCATGTTCAGCTTTAGTTTTTAACACATATCAATTAAATTAGAGTAACCAATGGAAATCCATGAAAAGCCAAAGGATTAAGACAGGTCAGACGGTCGGGTCAGGTCGTATATATATTACCACTTTCAGGTTGTATATATTACCACTTTCAAACAACACCCATTGTTAATACAGCTGACAAACATATATTTTTTCTTTTTAATTCTTATTATAGGCCCGCCTGCTTGAAAGCATGACACTAAATTATCACAGCAAGGTGACTACCTGTATGAATCTAGAACAGCAGAAATAGACGGTAACAACACTACATTTGACCAATGTGCAATTACCAGAAAAAGGCAGGTTACAGTATAAAAGACACATACAATCTCAAGACAGCTGTTTGCTTCTCTGGTCATCTGCCGATGGAACAAATATGTCCTAGTGCAATTCTATGGCTCAGCTGCGTATCGAACAGATGGATTTGGCTATGGACACCCATATGTGTGGCCAAATTGGTAGCCAATTCACAGATGATTTCTGTAATTATGCATACGGTCTACAAAATAGGCATGTAAATTACAATATTACACATTTTATCAAAATGTTGAATTAGCACTGATTGTGTGTCTTACTTACCTCCTCCACATGATGCTGAGCAAGGGAAAAAATCTGTTTCTCTCCAGCGATGTATTATGGGCTGGTAGAAAATGAACTGCACCACACTATCAGCAGCACCAGTGTAACGTATCTGGAAACGTAACCAAAAGCAAGCTTAGAACATAGAATTTGTGGACCAATATGCATTAGCAGTTTGTGGACCCCACATGAACTTGAGTGACTATTTATGGTCACTTGTACTTCTAGTAAATAAATAACATAATATGCAGTGCATAAACCATTCATATAAGTAACACCAGGAAAATAACAGTGGAACCATATTAAATATCCATGTACATTTTGGAGGTGTGTAGTCATATTCAGCAGCCAGCAATTTGCTTTAGTGATGATGTAAATATGTATCCAATGAGGTTCAAAGAAATTATCTTGAAAAATCAGGTGCAATCAGGTTTGCCTAACAATTTTCAGGCATTTGACCAGGTTAAACTTTATAATATATGTACAAGTGACAGCAGAAAGCTACAGTACTTAAAACTGAATGAGTTGAACATAGAAAATAATTGAAAATCTTAGTTAAAACCATACTTGCTGTCTCCCCCTGAATGGAAAATCTCTGTAATAGTGGTGCTCTCTCTGACTCCTGGAAGAGTCTACAATATCCCTAAGGCTGGGCTGGATGTGGTAATGTGTCATGACATCATTACTCTGAGCACACCAAAGACCAAAGGATTGGGGAGAAGAAGAAGAATGTGAGCTAGGGATGACCATCAACAATTGTTTTTTCTACCAACAATAAGAAACCATAAATGGTGGAGCCATCGATGATTTGTCGATGCACATGTGCAAACAGCACCCACACATGCACATAGTGTGTCCAACACTCACCATTGCCATAAGATTATTGCTGACAAACCCTAATGTGTGCAACAACAAAAACAACCACCACTTCCAGCACACTGATAGCTACATGAGCGGCTGTGTGCCCAAGGATGTGCAATGAATTACAGGTCATTTGTGCCCAAAGAAGTGTGCTGATACAGTAGTTTACATGTGTCAAAAATATGTAATTGCTTTGGGGCTCATTTGCAGTTGGATGTAAGTAAATTCTCAGACAGAGCAGTACATGCCCTCTTCAGCACCGCTAACATATGTGTTATATTCCTGATCTCCCGGTAATGCTTTTTTTAAAGTAGGCTAGTATGTTTAAGAAACTGGTGCCAAAATACTGTAAATGTCTTATTTGCTATGGTGTGCTATAAATGCTAACATAATTTATACAGTATGGTCAATGTATTGTTTTCTTACTATCAGAAGCATTTTCTCAGTGTTATTAAATTGATCAACAAAAGCTGGGATTTTTGTTGTTGATTTCAGTTGTAAATGCATACGCAAACCAGGAAGCTCAATAAACATCTACCTCGCCCTTCCATTCTGAAATCACTTCCACACTCCTATTTTTCTAGCTCCTAGATAGTGTTGAGTAAGAAGCTCTTTTTCCTGGGTCATGTGAAATGTTTTGTTTTCTTTTTCTGTTATTTCTGTGAAGCTCAGCGCTTGTATGTGCTCTAGATTGACATCTACAAAACCTCTAACAAAACAAACAAAGTTGAGCCAAGAACATTTTACACTTGCATGTGCTGCATATATTGGGGCTATGGCCAGCATAGCATTCACGTTCTGGATCCAATGGACCAAACATTTATGAGACAGGATCCTTAGAGGTTGAGGCTGGTTTGTAAAATGATTGGCAGTCTCTCAAAAAAGCAGAGGCAAGCACACATTATATCCTTAAATTCACAAGCATCTGAGGAATGTGTATGAATAACATCTGGTAAATGTAATTCTGACCTCTTATTACATAAAAAAAACTCCAGAGAAAAGCAGTGGTATCTTAATGTGAAACTAAACTTACTCACTTACGATATCTTATCATTTATTCATTAGGTGCCCATTTGTCACACTCATTATAAACTAGTAAGGCATGTTACAAGTATGCTTTAGGCTAATTTAGGATTTGCTTCTCACTTTCACAGTGAGCAGTTGTAGTAAGAGGGGCCCTTGAATAAAATAATTCTAGACTGAAAGGAACACATTAAGTCCATCCAATTCAACAGTTCTCTCGCTGCTAATTCCTGTTCTGCTTTCTGTCAATCCAAAGGGAAAAATCTTTCTTATAGCTTGTGCTTTTGTACAGCCACCCAAGGGGTTACTGTTATGGTAGTGGTGGGCAACAGGCAGACTGGCAGCTGCATCATGGGGATATAGTTATGTAGCTGGCGGTGAGGAGACTGCCGGTCACAATACCCGCACCTACATCCCGCCCCCTCACAATCCCTACAACCGGCATGCCGACTAACAGGGACTATTCCCACTTGTGGGTGTCCACAACACTCACACAGTGGAAATAGAGGCTGTGGCAAGTGCAGCTCACAACCGAGCCTGCAAGAGGTTCAGTGCACTCGACTCCCCCACTGGGCATCTCATTGCCGGGATACCGCCAACCCAAGTCTGTGTAACATGCTAACCCATGACTGGATAGCGGGGTCTTCTCAGAAGCTTCACTGGCCTGCCCATAGCTTAACCTATTGTTTGAGTTTGATGAACATATAATTTGAGTGCTCTGATCACATAAAGGGGTCGATTCAATTAGGAGGGATGCCCTCAATGCTTCACTTACAGTAGCCCTAATCCATTTATTTGAATACGTACCCCTATAGGGCTACTAACTGCTCAATTAGGGGTGTAATTGGTACAATGTAGAGGCAAAGTAGGGTGCCGTAGCCAGAGTTCCAACAGCACATTGTGGGCATCTCCCATAATTTACCCCTAATTGAATTAACCTCAAACTGCTTACATACTTATCAGTTCTGGAAATGTGCACCCGCTTATGGGATGAAACGGCTAAAAAATATTAAGTTAGGTTAATGGTAATGGGATCTGAAACTACAGTTCTGACCAATCCATAGCTAGGTTAATAAAGCTGTGAATGTTACGGCCATCATAAAGATGCATTTGCACCATTTCTCAGGACTGACGCTCCCAAATGAATCACATTTAACAGTAACAATGCTTGTAACATTTTCTGTAATGGATTAAAACAGTCAGCTAGAGTTCTCAGATCTTGAGCAAGCATTGGTTGACTGTGGAAGTATTAGAGTGTTAAGGGGCAGCAAGACAAACCACCAAAAGACACTAGAGCTTACATTGAATCTAGGTACAGAATTAGACTGTTCTCTCTGGTGTCCCAGTCCAGCAGTGGTTCTGTTATAGTACCTTACTCCAGAACCACTGACCACACATCCCATTGGCTGCTATGTTCTGTGAGTAGAAACTTTTGCCCTGTGTTAGTAAACACCCTAGACAGAACGTTTTGAAAGTGTTGAGAATTACTATAAAACATTTTTCTACAGTGAGATCAAGTTCAAGTACTTTTACCTCATATTTATGTTATTTGATGTTGAGTAATGCAATTCTTTAAGATGTATCATTACTTAATAAACACAAGATGGGCTACATTCTTTAAGGTTTTTTCTTCACATTGCAAATACTTTAAAATTCAGGTAGCTCCAATAAAAGAGAGAGTAAGTAACTGAATAAATGCAATACATAAGAAGGGTCTAATGTGATGACAGGCATTATGCAACAACTAAATATTATCATAATTCCAATTCCCTTACAATATCTTGCATTCTTGATATTGTCAATATTCTTCATTCATCTTTGTACGTGTCTGTGTTCCCTCCCACAATGCCAAAGGCTCTAAAAACAGCTCTCAGATTACACTGACTCATATTCATCACTATTTTAGAATCCAGACTCTACAGAAACCAGTCATGCTTTATATCTTAATTTGTTGCTGTATTTTAATCTGCAACGGCTACAGTTTTTCTAGGGGGTCAGATTCAATCAGCTGTGAGGTATGCCAATATCATGTGGGTTATAATAGGTAAGAAAACCTCACTTGTTTTGCCCATGTCCCATAGATGTGTGAGCGAAAAACAAGCAAGGTTCCTCCCGTATGAACCCAATATGTGAGCAGACATGCCACTTGCGAAGTAATGCGCTTAATGAAGCTACCCCCATCTACACAAAAAGAATAAAAAAATGATATTGTTTATGTTAATCACATTATTTGTGCAAACTAATGTAAGACATAAGGTGAAACTATCAGTTACTTTGGGTACCTTGCTATGTCTGGTTTTTCGTAAAAAATTATGCTAAGCAGCAGACCATTTGGATGGACATTTTTAATTGGTTAGTTCATCAGCACTGTTGTGACTGGATTTTCTTTCCTGTTTTCAAATCCTAATTTCCAGAGACAATCCCAGGTTTCACAGATTGTCCCTGGAAATATCTTCAATGTTTCATTACAGGCCAACCGTGTAGTAAAATTTATTATTCTATTTACAATTCCTATTGTACATTTTAGGAGTGTTGGAAGTCACTGATGATTCCTATGACTGCATAAAAACAGAAAACTGAAGGTAAAGTACTTTTATACAGGTATCGGTTCTTATGAGGACCATGAGGTTTCAGTCATGGTGAAGATGGCTGGACTGCCTCCATTTTCTAGTAGACATGTTTACTTTAATGGTCTATTTTTACATATAATACTTCTTTTACTCTAGCCCGTAGGTTCTCAAACTTCTCAGACCCCAACAGTTCATATTTTCCAGGTCTCTTCACAGAATCACAAGATAAATAATTAGATCCACCTGTTAATATCTACAAATGTGTCAGTGAGTAATGACTACACCTGTGTACCTCATACCTCCGGACTTCAGAAAGGAGGACAGAGAGACATGGTGCATCAAAAGCACACCCGCGCCTGGAAAGGGGGTGGGGCCTTGTGTGGAGGGATCAGGGCCTCATGTAGAGGAACAGGGCCTTGCGGCACGACCCCTAATTCAACATTTTGGAGGCATGCCCAGCGCTCCCTGAGCAGCTGAGCAGCACCCACTTCATCTCTCTGAACTGTTAGATGTTGTACACAACAAAGCAGCGGTAATCAGAGGATCTCCCAACTGTACCCCCACCCTCGGGACACTGAGGCCCGTGGGTGGGACAGTGTCCATATAGCGGGACTGTCCGGCTGAAATGAGGACAGTTGGGAGGTATAGTACCTGCTGGGCGACCTAGAAATTGTAAGCTGTTTGGGGTCCTGAGAACCGAATTTGAGAACCACTACCCAAGATTATTATATTCCGATGGGCGGCAGGAAGAACTACTATATACACTATTTGTCCTACAGTAAACCATTATTTGTAAAATCAGTTCTCTACTGGCCACAGGAAGTGTGATTTCCTAAATTGTAGCGCCTTTATCAGGAGTCACCAACCTATGAAATTCTGCCTTTTTCCTGAAGTGAAATAAATGTATTTAGTAATAAATATATATATATATATATATATATATATATATATATATATATATGTGGAAAATTAATGGTTCACAAATAGAACACTATTTTGGGTGACAGAGTTTTAGACAGTCAAAAAATGCTCTATGTAAACTAATTTTAGGGAGGCCAAAAATGAGCGACAAATAGCAGAAGTAGTCTCTGGAAAACGAGTTAGAATGATCAACTTATAAAGCGTTTCATTGTATTATGCTTGCAGGATGTTGCAATAAGTAACGTATTCTATATAACTGCAGATGGGACAGCAAAGTTAACAAATAATACTCATACTAAGAGACCACATATAACATTAATGCCACTAATAATTGATTTAGCATCATTTGAATTAGAAATCAAATAAACATTTACTGTATGACACATAATGACGCCACTGATAAGGCATAACACACCATGTGGTTGTGGATCCCATGACACCAAAGAAAAATCTTGGACTCAATACAGCACTTACAGTTATATGGCTGAAGGCTTCATAAGGTCTTTATGACCTCCTTAAAAAGCTTTCATTTTATTGTGATTCCCAAATGCTGCATTTTTTTCTTGCGGTTCCAACAGAATGTATGTATTCCTTCCAGCAATATGTTTTAGATTACCTTAAACAATCCAAATAACATTTTTAATGGGAAACAACTCAGTTGCATCTGCCAACACTGTACAAAGTCAACCACTGTACACTTCACCTAGTGATCCCAAGAAAGCAAGGGATGAATTGTGCTGCGTCACTTATCCGTTCTTCTTTATCCCACAAGGTATTTTGTTGTAACTACTAAGCATTAGTTGGCATTGAACATCAGAAGTCTTAAGATCTTAGCAGGGGAGGAGAATAATGGTCTACATAATCCCCAACATAGACTGCTGTCTATCCGCCAACATCTCCAAAAACCCTTCATCGGATTGGTTTTGGTGAAAAATTACAATGATTATTTCTGGTCTACAATATTACATAGGGAGCCACCTACTCCGGGCTCTAACATAAAAACGACCAGCTTAGCTAATCTATATTCCTCACAGAGGGCCATAAGTACAGTAAGGAACATATGGTCTCACTGCTGAGAGGCATCACCACAACCACCAAATTACCAAATTTCTATCATAGAATAAATCAATAGAGGAAGTATATATATATATATATATATATATATATATATACATACATACATATATACACAGGTTGAGTATCCCTTATCCAAAATTCAAAATCACACATTTTCGGATCCCCTACTGAGATAATGACACACATATATAGATATTATATTATATTATATTATATATCTATATAATATATCTATATATACACATAATATATAACATATATGTTATTACCTCAGTCGGGGACCCAAAAATGTGGGATTTAGAATTTTGGATAATGGATACTCAACCAATAAATATATATATATATATATATATATATATTTTTTTTTTTTTTCAATATTGTAAATATAAATGAGTGTCAAAAATCTGGTAAATCTATACAGCTGTAAATTTTAGACGTCTTTATGTAAGTAAATATTAATCCATGGTTCTTGGCGTTACCAGAGGAGCAGCCGTAGCAGATACGGTAGAAAGTGACAGGACCATTTTTGTGGTTTATTAAATTCTACACACTGGAGGTGCAATCCAAATTTTAATCCGATTGTACGTTTGGGCATTATCGTTCACGTAACGCAAGCCATACAAGCCTCTCTTAGGGGAGGTTTATTAAAATTCTAATTACGTAGTTTTCCTATTTCCCACCTTAGGAATACCTAAGTTAAATTTCAGCTTCCTAACATATCGGGATGGAAGAGAATTAGTGATGAGTCAGCGAGTAAGTGAGGGCTTTCACATTTACTGTATATATATATATATATATATATATATACAGTATATATATATATATAGATATATAATGTATATGCATATATACAAAACACTGTATATATTGGACTCCTAATTATGGATCACTGATACCATTCACTTTGTAGAACAAATGTAAACAATGCTAGAAACATGATAGATCAAGTTTGTTATTAGCAATGATAAACAAATGTCATGCATATTGTTTTTATATGCTTCATTTAACTGTTTCAGTTTCATTTGATATAATGCCCTATGGGGCAACGACCGGTGAACTTTTTCTAGTTTAAAAACAGAAATGTAAACAATATTGTCAATATCCGTTACTAATATTTTTTAAGTAATTTCAATGGTCACAATGCAGTTTCATCTAAATATGTGATAACCCTGCTCTATTGGATGCACACTGGTAGAAACCTTCGGTGGCCCTTTAAAATTGGTGACAATTAAATATGGAGACTCCAGTTATGTTGGTTAAACAATACCTAGAATACCACTTATCATTCATTAGGCAACAATGAGGCATTCATATTCAATATTACTAATACCTGACCAATATTTATGATGAGTTACTGGTTTTTACTAAATTACTGACAGGCAGCAATCTCATAAAATATTGTCTGAAACCCAGAGGCGTAGCTAGGGTTTTTGGAGCCCAGGGTAAGATGTAAAATGCCCCCCCCCCAAAAAAAACAACAACAAACAAACAAAAACATAGCAAAAGAAGCATGTGCGCTCGACGAAGCTCGACCCCCAGAAGGGGTGTGGCCACGCACCAGAAGGGGTGTGGCCACTGAAAATGGCCCACAGTGCCAGTTAGATTGCCCCACAGTGCCAGATACAATGCCCCACAGTGCCAGATACAATGCCCCACAGTGCCAGATACAATGCCCCACAGTGCCAGTTACATTGCCCCACAGTGCCAGATACAATGCTCCACAGTGCAAGTTACATTGCCCCCCAGTGCCAGATACAATGCCCCACAGTGCCGGATACATGCCCCACAGTGCCAGTTACATTGCCCCACAGTGCCAGATACAATGCCCCACAGTGCCAGTTACATTGCCCCACAGTGCCAGATACAATTCCCCACAGTGCCAGATACAATGCCCCCCAGTGCCAGATACAATGCCCCACAGTGCCGGATACATGCCCCACAGTGCCAGTTACATTGCCCCACAGTGCCGGATACATGCCCCACTGTGCCAGATACATGCCCCACTGTGCCTGTTACATACCTCACTGTGCCAGATACATGCCCCACACTGTGCCTGATACATGCCCCACTGTGCCAGTTACATGCCCCACTGTGCCAGTTACATGCCCCACTGTGCTCTCTCTCTGCCCCCCCCTCCTCCCCCCCGGTCACTTACCGAGTCACCGTCGCCGCTTGTTCTATGTTAGGGGAGGAGAGCGCCTCTCCTTCCCCTCACCGCTCCAGGACAGGTCTCCGGCGGCTGTGTGGCGCCGGTTCGCTAGCCAATCAGAGCTCGCGGACCGGCAGCCAATCAGGAGCCGGTCCGCAAGCTCTGATTGGCTAACGCCACCGGAGGCCGGACACAGCAGCGCTGCTGGCAGCGCTGCTAGGGCTTTCAGCGGCGGTGAGGGGAGGGAGAGACGGTGCGCTCTCCTCCCCTCACATTTCGGCTTTCGGCATGACGGGAGCGAGTGGGGCATGATGCCCTGGCCGGCGGCGGCGCCCCCCTCTCCTGGGCCTGCCAAGGCGCCCAGGGCACGTGCCCCACTCGCCCTACCCTAGATACGCTTCTGCTGAAACCACATGGCTAACGTCAATCTGTGAATAGAATACAGATGGTTTTCAAATCTTAGCCTGTCACAAAATGGGTATTGCTCCTAGATAATATATATATATATATATATATATATATATATATATAGGTTGAGTATCCCTTATCCAAAATGCTTGGGACCAGAGGTATTTTGGATATCGTATTTTTCCGTATTTTGGAATAATTGCATACAATAATGAGATATCATGGTGATGGGACTCTAGTCTAAGCACAGAATACATTTCTGTTTCATATACACCTTATACACACAGCCTGAAGGTCATTCAATACAATATTTTTAATTACTTTGTGTATTAAACAAAGTTTGTTTACATTGAGCCATCAAAAAACAAAGGTTTCACTATCTCAGTCTCACTCAAAAAATCCGTATTTCGGAATATTCCGTATTTCAGAATATTTGGATATGGGATACTCAACCTGTATATATCTCTATCTCTATCTATCTATCTATCTATCTATCTATCTATCTATCTATCTATCTATCTATCTATCTATCCGGACTATGCTATAATAAATAGCTTATTTTTCAATGCAAAAGAGCAGTCTTCTGAGCGCCTCCTGAGTGCGCCTATTCCATCTATCCTGTATCTGGTCACGCTATACCAAGGAGGGCACCGGAGCAAGTTGAATTGGCTGATTATTTTTATGAGTGCCAGGAGTGGTATATATATATATATATATATACACACTGTATATATAAACACCCTTCAAAGACCATGTACATTTGTGAAGAACAACCTCAAATCTCATCTATAGAAGGATGGCTGACATAACGCTGCATAATATTTTTATCAGCAAATTTATTACATTTCGGGGTGGATGTATCAAACCTCCTAAAGAGTGAAAGAGTGTATAGAGGTTGCCCATAGCAGCTTATACTGATCATTTTATAGATTGTACTTGAAAACTGCTACCTAGAGGCTGATTGGTTGTAAAACTAACCAATCAATGCTCTTGGTTAGTTACGCAAATCTGAAACGTGCCAACATGGCTATGTAGGCTGAATTAGAGTGTGTGCTTCTCTTACCTTTACAGAAAAGTCTGCAGAAAGGGGACCAGCCATCCTGAGGATTTCTTTATCGGGAAATCTCTGGAAGTCAACAGTAGTATTGTCCACAAGAAAGGAACCAGTGTTGCTGAGGCTGTTCTCCCCTTTTAAACCTTGCAAAGTTTTGGTTTCCAGGTCTGAAATGGTAAATATTCGACAATGTGAATATGCTCTCCGAAAATAGCTCTGAAATGTATGCATGGATAAGTAATACAGCATGATTCTGGAAATATACACAATGAATGTAGCAGTGAACAAGAGAGAGACATGGCAGCAGATGGACGGTTTGTTTGGGGTCACAGTCTCTATTATCCCAATTCCCAGTCCACTACCAACCAATGACTTCATTTTGTAGATACTTGGAAGGAATGTCAAAGCTCATATTTGTCACAGTTTGAAGCCGTTTTCTTATACAGGTTGAGTATCCCATATCCAAAATGCTTGGGACCAGAGGTATTTTGGATATGGGATTTTTCCGTATTTTGGAATAATTGCATACCATAATGAGATATCATGGCGATGGGACCTAAGTCTAAGCACAGAATGCATTTATGATCCATATACACAGCCTGAAGGTAATTCTAGCCAATAGTTTTAATACCTTTGTGCATTAAACAAAGTTTGTGTATATACACACAATTCATTTATGTTTCATATACACCTTATACACACAGCCTGAAGGCTATTTAATACAATATTTTCAATATTTTTAGTATTAAACAAAGTTTGTGTACATTGAGCCATCAGAAAACAAAGGTTTCACTATCTCAGTCTTACTCAAAAAATTCTGTATATCGGAATATTCCGTATTTCAGAATATTTGGATATGGGATACACAACCTGTATATATATAACACACATTTCTATGAATATATTATTATGGTCCATTTATTAATGCTCCTTTGTAGTGTTTATTAGTGCAAGTGGTATGTAATTCTGAAATCTAGCTGATTACTATTACTTTAATTTGACATCTGTTACTACAGTAAGTGCTGAATTGTCATGCTACCAATCTTTCACAATAGTACAGTGTTTCCCAGTGCTCTTTATGATTGTGAATATATTTAAAAAAAAAAGCAATAATAGCTAAACCTTCAATCATCTGAGAGGTGTCCCATGCAAACACCATATAATTAACACATTCATAAATAAAAAACAATAATGTAAATAAAGGCTCAGAGTCATGGATTTGGCAGTATAACATTTGTTATTTATTAAGAACATATTAAGAATATTTAAATACTTTTAAATAAACTAAAGTATAGTGGCAAAGAAAGGATGCTAACTAATACCCCTTTTCCACTAGCAGTTTTTACCCGTGTTTTTGCACGGGGGCGCGCATCGACACGGGTTTTTAGTAGGTGGAAACGGGTCAACACGGGTTGAGTGACCCGGGAATCCAACCCGGCTATTTACCTGGGTAGAACACGGTAATGACACGGATAACGGTGCAGTGGAAACGGTCATTACACGTGTTTTCAGACACGAGTAACGCTCTGAGACGCTGATTGGTGCTTCTGGGGCACTGGAAGATGATGTCATCCCTGGGAGACACGCTGGGCACATGCAGGCACCGCAGCAGCAAACAAACGCGGATGCACATCTATTGCAGCAGCTACAACACTACGCTGGGCACATGCAGGCATTGAGGCAGCTTGCAAACAAAACACTCTGAAGTCACGCTGGGTACATACAGATATTTTTATTGCAGCAGCTTCCAAACAAACAGACAATATACAGCAGCAGAAGCTCCAGCACAGCAACATGGCTAGCCATACCTGGTCAGACACAGAGATAAAAGAGCTGCTTAATATTCGGGGAGAGGAAGGAATTAGAAGGCAGGTGACTGGAACAGTTAAGGATGCTATCGTCTACAAGAACATATCCCTTATGCTGGCAGAAAGGGGCATCCAAAAAACCGAGCGACAAGTCGTTAACAAATTGAAGGCACTACGCAGACAATTCACCAAAGTACACGACCATAACCGCAAGAAAAGTGGTGCTGGGCGTAAGGAATGGCCATATTATGACCTATGCTATAGTGTCTTCGGCAAAACTGCGATAACAAATCCCATAGCACTATCGTCATCCAGCTCTGCCAGTCGCCAGATGTCAGTCGACGAGGACTGTGACGAAACACAGCACAGCCTTCCCAGCTCACAATGCAGCCCATCATCCCCGCTGCTTATATCAGACAGCAGTTTCGAAGACTCGACCGTCAATGATGATTCCATCAGTGCCACTATTGGGGACGTACCACAGTCTCAGGTGGAGACGTCGCAACCCCCCAAGACCACGACTTTGCGCTCAAATAGTAAGTATTACCATTACAAATACAGTTGCAGCAGTCCCTATACAAAATCTATGTAAAGGCATGGTAATGTTGCAGAGTATAGCTAGTGTGCAGGTGGGAGAAGGCCACAAACACGTATATGCTACCACTGCTATTTGTTAATAGAATCATGGTAATGTTGCAGAGTATAGCTAGTGTGCAGGTGGGAGAAGGCCGTATATGCTACCACTGCTATTTTTATATTGTTGCTTACATTCTGTTTCATCTCCTTCACAGTCTACAACGTTCCACAGCAGAAAAAGAAACTGAACAAAAGAGAACAAACGGTCAGAGCAACGAAGTCCATTATCGTGGATCACCTGCATGAGGCGGATAGTGAGCTCAATGCCCAGGAAGATGCACGGCTTGAGAGATTTCTTGCTTCAGAAAAAGAAATGCATCAAACTTTTATGAGTCAGTTAATGACCATGCATGATAGGCAGATGAAATTTTTTGAACGCACGTTTGCATGTACCATAGGGAATACCACACAAGCACAACAGCAAGACACAGCCTACCCACAGCACCCATATGGTCCATACAACTATGAGCCTCCCTCAAATCCCCCAACACAAATCCCGCAATCCTCAGAATTTCGGGTATATAGACAACTGCCTTAGAGCAGCGGGTGATAAAACAATTTTTGTGTTTTAAGGTTCTGTTTGCACTCAACCCTCAACCTCAACCCTGATACCTACAAATCCAAACATTATTTTGATTTTACAGAGTGCCCTGTTGGCACTTTAAACTTTTATATTGTTACCTCAGAAAATGGGCAGTGGGATCCAGATATTGGGGCTACCTTTTATATTGTTACCTCAGAAAATGTGCGGCAGTGTGATCCAAATATTGGGGGTACCCCGATACCTGCCAAACCAAACATTAGGTTTTTTTTTTACAGAGTGCCTGTTTGCACTTTACTCTTTTATACTGTTACCTCAGGGCAGGTGTCTTCACCATGTGGCCCTCTAGCTGTTGTGGAAACACATAGCAACACATGCTGGTACATGTTGTTCCACAACACCTGGAGGGACACATGTTGAAGACCCCTTGCGTTATGTGGAATTTTACAGTGTCATGTTTGCACTTAAATATTTTATATTGTTACCTCAGAAAATGTGTGCCAACTGTTTAAAAGAAAACATATAATAACATAACTTTTGAACCAAATTTTTATAACTGAAAAACAAAATAAACAAAAATTTTTGCACACAAAAACTTGACTGTCTTCTCTACTGCAACATTGTTTGAAGATTAGCTGCAATAGTGGCCCTTATGCACTCGCTGGCAGCGTCATGCCCCCCCACCAAGCCTGGTGCATCATGTACAGTGACCCCCGCCCCATGATCATGAACATTCCACTCGGGGAGAAAGTTTTCCTTTTGAATCTCACATATGTTATGGAGAATGCAGCAGGCTGCTACTATATCTGGCATTATTTTCAAGTCCACATCATTCATCTTCATGAGGCAGCGCCAGCGTCCTTTTAAACTCCCAAACGCATTCTCCACTGCCATACGGGCCGAACTTAGGGCATGGGTATATGATGTCTGTTCGGGGATAAGTGAACATGCTGGGTGTAGCCCTTCATTAGCCAGCGCTGTAATGGGTATGCTGCATCACCAATGAGGTGGACCGGGATGTCCACACCATGTACGATCCCCGATTTCTGTTAATAAAACATTAATATTATTACAGGGGTAAAACTTGACTATTGGTTTATGGGCGAACATTAGTTTAAGTAGTAAACAATCTTACCTCTCGAGGGAAAAGCCATCCACCAAGCTTGTCCTCAGCAATACTGTAAAGATCGGAGTTGGCGAGAACCCTTGCATCATGTGACCGTCCGGGCCACCCTATGAAGATATCTGTGAAACTAAAAATAAAGGTTTATGCATTATCATAAAACAGGCCAAGCCTATTTCAAACACATTAGTGAAACAGTGCTTACCAGTATTTGTGGTCCACTACAGCTTGCAGAACAATGGAATGCCAACCCTTACGATTGTAATAGTCTACTGGGTTGTCACGGGGGGCGATGATGGGGATGTGGGTCCCATCTATGGCACCAGCACACTGTGGGTAGCCACGCTTCTTAAACCCTTTCATAGTCGCATCTAGCTGCTGTCCTTGTGGCAAGGAAATAAAGCGATGGTACATGGTATCCAGCAATGCCCGCGTGACCTGGTAGACAATCTTGCAGACCGTGCCAATCCCTACTCCAAATAAACTGGAAACTGTGCGATACTCTCCAGGGGTAGCATACCACCAGAGAGCAATCGCTAATCTCCTGGCTGGCTCAATGGGCTTCCGGAACCTGGTGGTCTGCATGGTTATTCCGGGGGACAGTAGTTCCAAAACATACTCGAATGTAGCGCGAGACATCCTGAAGTTTGCCATCCACTGCTCCTCCTGATATGCTAGAATGGTCTGCATGAATGCTTCTCCATGTCTGCGATCTCTCATCCACATTCTTCGGCTTGGTGTAGAGTTCATTGTTATGAGAGAAATAACAACAGTGGATGATATACGCGCTCTTCTCCTTTTCAAATATTTGCGTCGATAGGTAGCCCTCTCTGCAAAGAATTGAGCTCTCCTTCTCCAGCTCTGCAGTAGGTAGCACAAGGTGAAAAGCTGCATCAAGCTGTCTGTAGCAGAAAGCAGCAGTAAACTGCAAACAGTCTGCGACTCCATGCTAGACACAGCTACTGCACCGGCGTCCATTGCTGCAATGCTGTGAGCAGGCCCCACCCCTCCCTTTTGGTCCTTTTGATGACATCATCTTGATGAGACAGTAAAAAGTCCATTTGTAATGACAGCAATAATAAGAATTTACTTACCGATAATTCTATTTCTCATAGTCCGTAGTGGATGCTGGGAACTCCGAAAGGACCATGGGGAATAGCGGCTCCGCAGGAGACTGGGCACAAAAGTAAAAGCTTTAGGACTAGCTGGTGTGCACTGGCTCCTCCCCCTATGACCCTCCTCCAAGCCTCAGTTAGGATACTGTGCCCGGACGAGCGTACACAATAAGGAAGGATTTTGAATCCCGGGTAAGACTCATACCAGCCACACCAATCACACCGTACAACCTGTGATCTGAACCCAGTTAACAGCATGATAACAGAGGAGCCTCTGAAAAGATGGCTCACAACAATAATAACCCGATTTTTGTAACTATGGACAAGTATTGCAGACAATCCGCACTTGGGATGGGCGCCCAGCATCCACTACGGACTATGAGAAATAGAATTATTGGTAAGTAAATTCTTATTTTCTCTGACGTCATAGTGGATGCTGGGAACTCCGAAAGGACCATGGGGATTATACCAAAGCTCCCAAACGGGCGGGAGAGTGCGGATGACTCTGCAGCACCGAATGAGAGAACTCCAGGTCCTCCTCAGCCAGGGTATCAAATTTGTAGAATTTAGCAAACGTGTTTGCCCCTGACCAAGTAGCTGCTCGGCAAAGTTGTAAAGCCGAGACCCCTCGGGCAGCCGCCCAAGATGAGCCCACTTTCCTTGTGGAATGGGCTTTTAGAGATTTTGGCTGTGGCAGGCCTGCCACAGAATGTGCAAGCTGAATTGTACTACAAATCCAACGAGCAATAGTCTGCTTAGAAGCAGGAGCACCCAGCTTGTTGGGTGCATACAGGATAAACAGCGAGTCAGATTTTCTGACTCCAGCCGTCCTGGAAACATATATTTTCAGGGCCCTGACTACGTCCAGCAACTTGGAATCCTCCAAGTCCCTAGTAGCCGCAGGTACCACAATAGGCTGGTTTAAGTGAAACGCTGAAACCACCTTAGGGAGAAATTGAGGACGAGTCCTCAATTCTGCCCTGTCCGTATGAAAAATTAGGTAAGGGCTTTTATAGGATAAAGCCGCCAATTCTGAGACACGCCTGGCTGAAGCCAGGGCTAACAGCATTACCACTTTCCATGTGAGATATTTTAAGTCCACAGTGGTGAGTGGTTCAAACCAATGTGATTTTAGGAACCCCAAAACTACATTGAGATCCCAAGGTGCCACTGGAGGCACAAAAGGAGGCTGTATATGCAGTACCCCCTTGACAAACGTCTGAACTTCAGGGACTGAAGCTAGTTCTTTCTGGAAGAAAATCGACAGGGCCGAAATTTGAACCTTAATGGACCCTAATTTTAGGCCCATAGACAGTCCTGTTTGCAGGAAATGCAGGAAACGACCCAGTTGAAATTCCTCTGTAGGGGCCTTCCTGGCCTCACACCACGCAACTTATTTACGCCAAATACGGTGATAATGTTGCACAGTTACATCCTTCCTGGCTTTGATCAGGGTAGGGATGACTTCATCCGGAATGCCTTTTTCCTTCAGGATCCGGCGTTCAACCGCCATGCCGTCAAACGCAGCCGCGGTAAGTCTTGGAACAGACAGGGTCCCTGCTGGAGCAGGTCCTTTCTTAGAGGTAGAGGCCACGGGTCCTCCGTGAGCATCTCTTGAAGTTCCGGGTACCAAGTCCTTCTTGGCCAATCCGGAGCCACGAGTATAGATCTTACTCCTCTCCTTCTTATGATTCTCAGTACCTTGGGTATGAGAGGCAGAGGAGGGAACACATACACTGACTGGTACACCCACGGTGTTACCAGAGCGTCCACAGCTATTGCCTGAGGGTCCCTTGACCTGGCGCAATATCTGTCTAGTTTTTTGTTGAGGCGGGACGCCATCATGTCCACCTTTGGTTTTTCCCAACGGTTCACAATCATGTGGAAGACTTCTGGGTGAAGTCCCCACTCCCCCGGGTGGAGGTCGTGTCTGCTGAGGAAGTCTGCTTCCCAGTTGTCCACTCCCGGAATGAACACTGCTGACAGTGCTATCACATGATTTTCCGCCCAGCGAAGAATCCTTGCAACTTCCGTCATTGCCCTCCTGCTTCTTGTGCCGCCCTGTCTGTTTACGTGGGCGACTGCCGTGATGTTGTCCGACTGGATCAACACCGGCTGACCCTGAAGCAGAGGCCTTGCTTGACTTAGGGCATTGTAAATGGCCCTTAGTTCCAGGATATTTATGTGAAATGACGTTTCCATGCTTGACCACAAGCCCTGGAAATTTCTTCCCTGTGTGACTGCTCCCCAGCCTCTCAGGCTGGCATCCGTGGTCACCAGGACCCAGTCCTGAATGCCGAATCTGCGGCCCTCTAGGAGATGAGCACTCTGCAACCACCACAGGAGAGACACCCTTGTCCTTGGAGACAGGGTTATCCGCTGATGCATCTGAAGATGCGATCCGGACCATTTGTCCAGCAGATCCCACTGAAAAGTTCTTGCGTGGAATCTGCCGAATGGAATCGCTTCGTAAGAAGCCACCATTTTTCCCAGGACCCTTGTGCATTGATGCACTGACACTTGGCCTGGTTTTAGGAGGTTCCTGACTAGCTCGGATAACTCCCTGGCTTTCTCCTCCGGGAGAAACACCTTTTTCTGGACTCTGTCCAGAATCATCCCTAGGAACAGCAGACGTGTCGTCGGAATCAGCTGCGATTTTGGAATATTTAGAATCCACCCGTGCTGTCGTAGTACTACTTGAGATAGTGCTACTCCGACCTCTAACTGTTCCCTGGACCTTGCCCTTATCAGGAGATCGTCCAAGTAAGGGATAATTAAGACGCCTTTTCTTCGAAGAAGAATCATCATTTCGGCCATTACCTTGGTAAAGACCCGGGGTGCCGTGGACAATCCAAACGGCAGCGTCTGAAACTGATAATGACAGTTCTGTACCACAAACCTGAGGTACCCTTGGTGAGAAGGGAAAATTGGGACATGGAGGTAAGCATCCTTGATGTCCAGAGACACCATATAGTCCCCTTCTTCCAGGTTCGCTATCACTGCTCTGAGTGACTCCATCTTGAATTTGAACCTTTGTATGTAAGTGTTCAAGGATTTCAGATTTAAAATAGGTCTCACCGAGCCGTCCGGCTTCGGTACCACAAACAGCGTGGAATAATACCGCTTTCCCTGTTGTAGGAGGGGTACCTTGATTATCACCTGCTGGGAATACAGCTTGTGAATGGCTTCCAATACCGCCTCCCTGTCGGAGGGAGACGTTGGTAAAGCAGACTTCAGGAACCGGCGAGGGGGAGACGTCTCGAATTCCAATTTGTACCCCTGAGATACTACCTGCAGGATCCAGGGGTCCACTTGCGAGTGAGCCCACTGCGCGCTGAAATTCTTGAGACGGGCCCCCACCGTGCCTGAGTCCGCTTGTAAGGCCCCAGCGTCATGCTGAGGACTTGGCAGAAGCGGGGGAGGGCTTCTGTTCCTGGGAAGAGGCTGCCTGCTGCAGTCTTTTTCCCCTTCCTCTGCCCCGGGGCAGATATGAGTGGCCTTTTGCCCGCTTGCCCTTATGGGGACGAAAGGACTGAGCCTGAAAAGACAGTGTCTTTTTCTGCTGAGAGGTGACCTGGGGTAAAAAGGTGGATTTCCCAGCCGTTGCCGTGGCCACCAGGTCCGATAGACCGACCCCAAATAACTCCTCCCCTTTATACGGCAATACTTCCATATGCCGTTTGGAATCCGCATCACCTGACCACTGTCGCGTCCATAACCCTCTTCTGGCAGAAATGGACAGCGCACTTACTCTTGATGCCAGAGTGCAAATATCCCTCTGTGCATCTCGCATATATAGAAATGCATCCTTTAAATGCTCTATAGTCAATAATATACTGTCCCTGTCCAGGGTATCAATATTTTCAGTCAGGGAATCCGACCAAGCCACCCCAGCACTGCACATCCAGGCTGAGGCGATTGCTGGTCGCAGTATAATACCAGTATGTGTGTATATACTTTTAAGGATATTTTCCAGCTTCCTATCAGCTGGTTCCTTGAGGGCGGCCGTATCAGGAGACGGTAACGCCACTTGTTTTGATAAGCGTGTGAGCGCCTTATCTACCCTAGGGGGTGTTTCCCAACGCGCCCTAACCTCTGGCGGGAAAGGGTATAATGCCAATAATTTTTTAGAAATTAGCAGTTTTTTATCGGGGGAAACCCACGCTTCATCACACACCTCATTTAATTCATCTGATTCAGGAAAAACTACGGGTAGTTTTTTCACACCCCACATAATACCCTTTTTTGTGGTACTTGTAGTATCAGAAATGTTCAAAACCTCCTTCATTGCCGTGATCATGTAACGTGTGGCCCTACTGGAAAATACGTTTGTTTCCTCACCGTCGACACTGGAGTCAGTGTCCGTGTCTGGGTCTGTGTCGACCATCTGAGGTAACGGGCGCTTTAGAGCCCCCGACGGTGTTTGAGACGCCTGTACAGGTAATAACTGATTTGCCGGCTGTCTCATGTCGTCAACAGTCTTTTGTAAAGTGCTGACGCTATCACGTAATTCCTTCCATAAGACCATCCAGTCAGGTGTCGACTCCCTAGGGGGTGACATCACTATTACAGGCAATTGCTCCGCCTCCATACCATTTTCCTCCTCATACATGTCGACACAACGTACCGACACACAGCACACACACAGGGAATGCTGATAGAGGACAGGACCCCACTAGCCCTTTGGGGAGACAGAGGGAGAGTTTGCCAGCACACACCAGAGCGCTATATATATATATATACAGGGATAACCTTATATAAGTGTTTTTCCCTTATATAGCTGCTGTATTGATTTATCTGCCAAATTAGTGCCCCCCCTCTCTTGTTTTACCCTGTTTCTGTAGTGCAGGACTGCAGGGGAGAGTCAGGGAGCTTCCCTCCAACGGAGCTGTGAGGGAAAATGGCGCCAGTGTACTGAGGAGATAGGCTCCGCCCCCTTCTCGGCGGCCTTTCTCCCGCTTTTTTAAGGAAAAACTGGCAGGGGTTAAATGCATCCATATAGCCCAGGAGCTATATGTGATGTATTTTTTGCCATCTAAGGTATTTTTATTGCGTCTCAGGGCGCCCCCCCCCCAGCGCCCTGCACCCTCAGTGACCGGAGTGTGAAGTGTGCTGAGAGCAATGGCGCACAGCTGCGGTGCTGTGCGCTACCTTATTGAAGACAGGACGTCTTCTGCCGCCGATTTTCCGGACCTCTTCTGCTCTTCTGGCTCTGTAAGGGGGACGGCGGCGCGGCTCTGGGACCCATCCATGGCTGGGCCTGTGATCGTCCCTCTGGAGCTAATGTCCAGTAGCCTAAGAAGCCCAATCCACTCTGCACGCAGGTGAGTTCGCTTCTTCTCCCCTTAGTCCCTCGATGCAGTGAGCCTGTTGCCAGCAGGACTCACTGAAAATAAAAAACCTAATTTAAACTTTTACTCTAAGCAGCTCAGGAGAGCCACCTAGATTGCACCCTTCTCGTTCGGGCACAAAAATCTAACTGAGGCTTGGAGGAGGGTCATAGGGGGAGGAGCCAGTGCACACCAGCTAGTCCTAAAGCTTTTACTTTTGTGCCCAGTCTCCTGCGGAGCCGCTATTCCCCATGGTCCTTTCGGAGTTCCCAGCATCCACTAGGACGTCAGAGAAAGGCTTTTACAGAGCTTACCCGGGTTAGGTGGAAACAGATCAGACACGGGAATAACCCGTGTCGAAGTGTAGTGGAAACGGGGGAGCCGACACGGGTTGTAGCCGTGTTAAACATCCCGGATCGGACACGGTACGTAGGTGGAAAAGGGGTATAACTCAACCAACTCCATCAATGCGTTAAACAACTAACAATAAGCAATGCCAACTAATATCGCCAATGGTGCACACAACCCAACATATCTCATCAGTTACCAACAATAGGTATCCACGCAACCTTCTAATATGACTACACAACCGGTAGGAAGATGATGCAGCTGCCGTCAGGGTGGTCCAGCAACCAAATAAGTCAACGATGGTGAGAGCACCCAAAACCATAAACATTAAGCAACTTAACCAAATTTGCAACCAAAGCAGCAACTTGCCGTTCTTTTACACCTACAAACAGTTAATGACAAAAACCACCACACAACAACAAAACTGTGGTGGGAGGGTGGGAAGACAGGAACAAAGAAGTTTCCTAATCATCATTGGACAAACTAATCACACGGTGTCCCACAAGACAGCCCCCAAACTTGAGGCTTAACCCACTCCACTCATGCATTTGCCCTGTTTATCATATATTATTGGAAGTTACTTTCACAATGTGGTGGCTAGTCTTAGTGAACAACATGTGGCAGTGTCCTGACTGCATCCTGCAAGACCAGCGCCACCAAATTTATTCCATGCAATAAAACAATAGGCTGTTTTTCTACATATTCTGAGTGTAAAAAAATACTACATATTTCATAGTCCCATACCTCCCAACATGACCCTCTCCAGGAGGGTCAGAATGCTCTAATCCTGGACTTCCCTTTTAATGTATGATTGTCATCACCTGTGCTGAAATACCTCTCTTATCCATTAACCTGTTCAAAACAAGTGCCGGGAATCATAAATTAAGAGAACAGTCCAGAAGCAGTGCATTTTGTCCCTCTTGGAGAGGGCCATGTTGGGAGGTATGTAGTCCTAGTTATGGACTATACTGGCAATCACTAGTCACAGTTTATGAAACAGGTTTGTCACATTGCTAAAAACGAGCTTGAGCTAAGGTTTTCATGATTTAACATACAGTAAACAGTATTTTTAAGTAGCTGTTTTAGTTATTTACAGAAAAGCTGCATACTTACTATTGTCAAATTGTTGCTTTTTGCCATTTTCCTTTTTTTGCATTTCAGCAATTATTATTTAGAACAAAAGCTATATGTGTGCACTTGAGCCACTATTCTAAGGTTTGCCACATCTGCACAGTTGTTGGGATAAGTACTGTACCTAGTATACGGTGCACATTATTTTTAAAGAAAAAGAAGATACAGTACAGTGGTACTAGGCATCCCTTCAGATGGCCAGTGCAAAAGTGACCTCTGCAGTGTTCTCTATTAGTTATTTGTTTGATTATATAGGATGCTTATCCAAATACCGAATTCAAATTTTCCGACAAAAAAAAAATAAAAAATGGGACAAAAATATATTTTGGTAATATTCAGTCATACTAATAAAACATATTTTTCTCTCCCACCTAGGAATAGGAGTGCATCCATATAAGATAATCTTTTGCAAAAATGTTTTTGCCCATCCCCCCCCCCCCACCTTTGTTTTATACTTGCCAGCTCACCTGCATGCAAAAAAAGAAAAATCAATAGAGTAATTTAACGGTAGTGAACAAAATAGTTATTCTATAAATACTGTACTAACCTACTGCAACCTGCCTACTTCTTAGGTAAAGTGACAGGTGCTGCACTGAGATATTAACTGTCACTAAGGAGGAGCCATCAGTGCAGGGAGAGTCTCTGGGGGCAGCCCAGGATCTCCAGAAATGTTGGAACCCCCCCCCCCCCCCCCCCCCGAGTAACGAAAATGGGGATATGTCATAAGGCCACACACCTTTTTGGTTTTTCGCACCGAAGTCACACTGAGTGTCACCAACCCCTGTGACACCACTAGAGTACAGTAGTGGTGAGAGATACACATCCTTTAAAATATCAGTTGGATTAATAATTTTAGCATAATAAAATAAGAATTTACTTACCGATAATTCTATTTCTCGGAGTCCGTAGTGGATGCTGGGGTTCCTGAAAGGACCATGGGGAATAGCGGCTCCGCAGGAGACAGGGCACAAAAAAGTAAAGCTTTTACCAGATCAGGTGGTGTGCACTGGCTCCTCCCCCTATGACCCTCCTCCAGACTCCAGTTAGGTACTGTGCCCGGACGAGCGTACACAATAAGGGAGGCAATTTGAATCCCGGGTAAGACTCATACCAGCCACACCAATCACACCGTACAACTTGTGATCTAAACCCAGTTAACAGTATGATAACAGAAAGAGCCTCTTAAAGATGGCTCCTTAACAATATAACCCGAATTTGTTAACAATAACTATGTACAGTATTGCAGATAATCCGCACTTGGGATGGGCGCCCAGCATCCACTACGGACTCCGAGAAATAGAATTATCGGTAAGTAAATTCTTATTTTCTCTATCGTCCTAAGTGGATGCTGGGGTTCCTGAAAGGACCATGGGGATTATACCAAAGCTCCCAAACGGGCGGGAGAGTGCGGATGACTCTGCAGCACCGAATGAGAGAATTCCAAGTCCTCTTTTGCCAGGGTATCAAATTTGTAGAATTTTACAAACGTGTTTTCCCCCGACCACGTAGCTGCTCGGCAGAATTGTAATGCCGAGACCCCTCGGGCAGCCGCCCAAGATGAGCCCACCTTCCTTGTGGAATGGGCCTTAACAGATTTAGGCTGTGGCAGGCCTGCCACAGAATGAGCAAGTTGAATTGTGTTACAAATCCAACGAGCAATCGTCTGCTTAGAAGCAGGGGCACCCAACTTGTTGGGTGCATATAGTATCAACAGCGAGTCAGATTTTCTGACTTCAGCCGTCCTTGAAATGTATATTTTTAAGGCTCTGACAACGTCCAACAACTTGGAGTCCTCCAAGTCGCCAGTGGCCGCAGGCACCACAATAGGTTGGTTCAGGTGAAACGCTGATACCACCTTAGGGAGAAAATGCGGACGAGTCCTCAGTTCTGCCCTATCCGAATGGAAGATTAGATAAGGGCTTTTATAAGATAAAGCCGCCAATTCAGATACTCTCCTGGCGGAAGCCAGGGCCAGTAACATAGTCACTTTCCATGTGAGATATTTAAAATCCACCTTTTTCAATGGTTCAAACCAATGGGATTTGAGGAAATCTAAAACTACATTTAGATCCCACGGTGCCACCGGAGGCACCACAGGAGGCTGTATATGCAGTACTCCTTTAACAAAAGTCTGTACCTCAGGAACTGAGGCCAATTCTTTTTGGAAGAATATTGACAGGGCCGAAATTTGAACCTTAATAGATCTCAATTTGAGACCCATAGACAATCCTGATTGTAGGAAAAGTAGGAAACGACCCAGTTGAAATTCCTCCGTCGGAACACTCCGATCCTCGCACCACGCGACATATTTTCGCCAAATGCGGTGATAATGTTTCGCGGTGACTTCCTTCCTTGCCTTAATCAAGGTAGGAATGACTTCTTCTGGAATGCCTTTCCCTTTTAGGATCTGGCGTTCAACCGCCATGCCGTCAAACGCAGCCGCGGTAAGTCTTGAAAGAGACAGGGACCCTGTTGTAGCAGGTCCCTTCTCAGAAGTAGAGGGCACGGGTCGTCCGTGACCAACTCTTGAAGTTCCGGGTACCAAGTCCTTCTTGGCCAATCCGGAGCCACTAGTATTGTTCTTACTCCTCCTCACCGTATAATCTTCAATACCTTTGGTATGAGAGGCAGAGGAGGAAACACATATACTGATTTGTACACCCAAGGTGTTACCAGTGCGTCCACAGCTATTGCCTGTGGATCTCTTGACCTGGCGCAATACTTGTCCAGTTTCTTGTTGAGGCGAGACGCCATCATGTCTACCATTGGTCTTTCCCAACAGTTTATTAGCATGTGGAAGACTTCTGGATGAAGACCCCCCTCTCCCGGGTGAATATCGTGTCTGCTGAGGAAGTCTGCTTCCCAGTTGTCCACGCCCGGGAAGAACACTGCTGACAGTGCTATTACGTGATTCTCCGCCCAGCGAAGAATCTTGGCAGCTTCTGCCATTGCACTCCTGCTTCTTGTGCCGCCCTGTCTGTTTACATGGGCGACCGCCGTGATGTTGTCCGACTGAATCAACACCGGTTTTCCTTGCAGGAGTGGTTCCGCCTGGCTTAGAGCATTTTAGATTGCTCTTAGTACCAGAATGTTTATGTGAAGAGACTTTTCCAGGTTCGTCCATACCCCCTGGAAGTTTCTTCCTTGTGTGACTGCTCCCCAACCTCTCAGGCTGGCGTCCGTGGTCACCAGGATCAAATCCTGTATGCCGAATCTGCGGCCCTCCAATAGATGAGCCTTTTGCAACCACCACAGAAGATATACCCTTGTCCTTGGCGACAGGGTTATTCGCAGGTGCATCTGAGGATGCGACCCTGACCATTTGTCCAACAGATCCCTTTGGAAAATTCTTGCATGGAATCTGCCGAATGGAATTGCTTCGTAAAAAGCCACCATTTTTCCCAGGACTCTTGTGCATTGATGTACAGACACCTTTCCTGGTTTTAGGAGGTTCCTGACAGGTCGGATAACTCCTTGGCTTTTTCCTCGGGAAGAAAAACCTTTTTCTGAACCGTGTCCAGAATCATCCCTAGGAACAGCAGACGTATCGTCGGAAAACAGCTGCGATTCTTGGAATATTTAGAATCCAGTCGTGCCGTCGAAGAACTACTTTAGATAGTGCTCTTCCGACCTCCAACTGTTCTCTGGAACTTGCCCTTTTTAGGTCGTGCAAGTAAGGGATAATTTAGATGCCTTTTTTCTTTGAAGAAACATCTTTTCGGCCATTACCTTGGTAAAAAGGCCCGGGGTGCCGTGGATAATTCAAACGGCATCGTCATCCTTGATGTCCAGGGACACCATATAGTCCCCTTTTTTCCGGTTCGCTATCACTGCTCTGAGTGACTTTATCTCGATTTGAACCTTTTATGTAAGTGTTCAAAACATTTTAGATTTAGACTATGTGTCACCAAGCCGTCTGGCTTCAGTACCACAATATAGTGTGGAAAAATAATACCCTTTTCCTTGTCGTAGGAGGGGTACTTTGATTATCACCTGCTGGATATACAGCTTGTGAATTGTTTCCAATGCTGCCTCCCTGTCGGAGGGAGCCGTTGGTAAAGCAGACTTCAGGAACCTGCGAGGAGAAGATGTCTCGACTCTCCAATCTTTACCCCTGGGATAATACTCGTACGATCTAGGGGTCAACTTGCGAGTGATCCCACTGCGCCCTGAGACTCTTGAGACTACCCCCCCACCTTGAGTCCGCTTGCACGGCCCCAGCGTCATGCTGAGGACTTGGCAGACGCGGTGGAGGGCTTCTTTTCCTGGGAAAGGGCTGCCTGCTGCAGTCTACTTCCCTTACCTCTATGTCTGGGCAGATATGACTGGCCTTTTGCCTGCATGCCCTCATGGGAAAGGAAAGATTGAGGCTGAAAAGACGGTGTCTTTTTTAGCTGAGATGTAACTTGGGGTAAAAAAGGTTGGATTTCCCAGCTGTTGCTGTGGTCCCCAGGTCCGATGGACCGACCCCCAAATAACTCCTTCCCTTTATACAGCAATACTTCCATCTGCCGTATGGGATCTGTATCACCTGACCACTGTCGTGTCCCTGACATCTTCTGGGAGATATGGACAACGCACTTATCTTGATGCCAGAGAGCAAATATCCCTCTGTGCATCTCACATACATATATATAGAATGCATCCTATTAAATGCTCTACATGAATAAAATATTTTCAGTCAGGGAATCCGACCAAGCCAACCCAGCACTGCATCTCCAGGCTGATGGCGATCGCTGGTCGCAGTATAACCACCGTATGTGTGTATATACTTTTTAGGATATTTTTCCAGCTTCCTATCAGCTGGCTCCTTGAGGGCGGCCGTATCTGGAGACGGTAACGCCACTTGATAAGCGTGTGAGCGCCTTATCACCCTAAGGGGTGTTTCCCAACGTACCCTAATTTCTGGCGGGAAAGGGTATAACGCCAATATTTGCTATCGGGGTAACCCTACGCATCATCACACACTTCATTTTATTTTATCTGATTCAGGAAAAACTACAGGTAGTTTTTTCACTCCCACATAATACCCTTTCTTGTGGTACTTGTAGTATCAGAAACACGTAACACCTCCTTCATTGCCCTTAACGTGTGGCCCTAATGAGAAATACGTTTGTTTATTCACCGTCGACACTGTATTCAGTGTCCGTGTCTGTGTCTGTGTCGACCGACTGAGGTAAATGGGCGTTTTTAAAACCCCTGACGGTGTTTCTGAGACGCCTGGACCGGTCCTAATAGATTGTCGGCCGTCTCATGTCGTCAACCGACCTTGCAGCGTGTTGACATTCTCACGTAATTCTCTAAATAAGCCATCCATTCCGGTGTCGACTCCCTAGAGAGTGACATCACCATTACAGGCAATTTCTCCGCCTCCTCACCAACATCGTCCTCATACATGTCGACACACACGTACCGACACACAGCACACACACCGGGAATGCTCTGACAGAGGACAGGACCCACTAGCCCTTTGGGGAGACAGAGGGAGAGTCTGCCAGCACACACCAAAAACGCTATAATTATATAGGGACAACCTTATATAAGTGTTTCTCCCTTATAGCATCTTTTATATATATACAATATCGCCAAAATCAGTGCCCCCCCTCTCTGTTTTAACCCTGTTTCTGTAGTGCAGTGCAGGGGAGAGCCTGGGAGCCTTCTCTCCAGCTTTTCTGTGAGAGAAAATGGCGCTGTGTGCTGAGGAGATAGGCCCCGCCCCTTTTTCGGCGGGCTCGTCTCCCGCTATTTTTGAAGTTAGGCAGGGGTTAAATATCTCCATATAGCCTCTGTGGGCTATATGTGAGGTATTTTTTGCCTCTAATAAGGTTTTTATTTGCCTCTCAGAGCGCCCCCCCCAGCGCTCTGCACCCTCAGTGACTGTTGTGTGAAGTGTGCTGAGAGGAAAATGGCGCACAGCTGCAGTGCTGTGCGCTACCTTTATGAAGACTCAGGAGTCTTCAGCCGCCGATTTTGGACCTCTTCTCTCTTCAGCGTCTGCAAGGGGGCCGGCGGCGCGGCTCCGGTGACCATCCAGGCTGTACCTGTGATCGTCCCTCTGGAGCTAGTGTCCAGTAGCCAAGCAGCAAATCCACTCTGCACGCAGGTGAGTTCACTACTTCTCCCCTAAGTCCCTCGTTGCAGTGATCCTGTTGCCAGCAGGACTCACTGTAAAGTAAAAAACCTAAGCTAAACTTTCTCTAAGCAGCTCTTTAGGAGAGCCACCTAGATTGCACCCTTCTCGTTCGGGCACAAAATCTAACTGGAGTCTGGAGGAGGGTCATAGGGGGAGGAGCCAGTGCACACCACCTGATCTGGTAAAAGCTTTACTTTTTTGTGCCCTGTCTCCTGCGGAGCCGCTATTCCCCATGGTCCTTTCAGGAACCCCAGCATCCACTTAGGACGATAGAGAAATAACAATAACATCTTTTAATTACATGTTTTATGTCTAATAAAATTGTTCAAAAACAACATGAAAGCAATTTAAGTGGAGGAAAAGGGAAATCCTGAGGTGTGGAGCTGCAAACACTTATATGTTCCATTTGTTGTTATTTTCATATTATACATTTTGGATTCACTAATTTTTCAGCACAGTATTCAATTTGTAACAACAATTTGTAACTAACAAATAACATTTATAATACTGCATGCATTAAGACTAAATCAGTGCATATGCATTTATACTGCAGGACTTTTATTTCAATCTCTACAGGGAAACGGAGATGATTATAATTGGCATGTCCCATTATCATATCACTTATAGCATTCTGGAAATGTATACTTCTAATTTATCCATTTTCTATAATACAAATGCCACAAGGCACATTGTAATGTTATATAACTGTATAGAATTACACTTTGCGTACCGCTCCCTTCCTAACACTGAAGCTTCAGTGTAGCTCCTAGTACATGCTATTTATTATATACAGTCTGAAGGAGCACTGAGCTTTTCCTCACAGCTATCTGACTGAACCTAGTGATTACAAGGTGCTAATCCCTCAAAATGTACTATTTCAGAATGCCAAATGTGAATGAATGCATAAATCTAACAGCTGCCATTAGCAGATATACTATACTTAAGTTTCATACAGTGCCAGAAGAGAAATTCAGTAAGTGCCCCTCCCTCCTCCTCATCTACTTCATGTTATGGTTGCACACTAGCAGCAGGCAAGGTTTGCCTATTGGAGGACTACTTAACATGGAATTTTAGTTTCTTTGTAGGTAATTGGGTAAAAAAAAGTAAACACAGAACAACTCTGAGAGAAACATTGTCACCTAGAAGCACACTAATGATGTGCTGAGAAGGACTAACGTTCGCATGGAATACAACCCTGGAGGCATCGAGTTTCCTGTTTCCACAAGTCATTTCCTTCCTACATGAAATTTGGCAGCAGAGGTAACACTTGCACCAATTGTTTTCAGAACGTTTTTCGTTCTACTGTTTAAGGTTTAGTCCGTCTGGCAGATATTCTCCTGTATAGTTCAGTTTGTTTTCTAAAATATATATACTTTGAGAGTCAATGGCTGCTTGTCTGCACAATTATAACTTGCCTTTACAAATAGTGCCCTAGTTACATGCCTCTAAAAGTTCCAATATAAGTAAGATTATCCAGTGATTTATTAAAGCAGTACTGAGTATTAAGCGTTTGCATTCCCAACTGCCATTATGGCCAGGAGTAAATCAGACATGCATTGCTATGAAAAAAACAGGCGTACACCGAAACAATGTATTATTTACCTACTGTATATGTATAGATGCTGCTACCACAGTGTGCAAGCCTGGTTTACTAATAGTCACCATCACCAATATGTACTTGAATCTACCCTACACTACTTTAGGTGCACAAGGCACACTTTCAAAAAGGCATATTTATGCTTAGGTCCAATTCCGCATAGACCGCATCCTCATGGGAATGCCCAGTTATAACCCAGTCCCACTTCTTTAGCCTTAAGTGTAGATGTGACTGGAAAGGCTAAAGACTTCATACCATATGAGCACAACTGCTTAGATTGCAGCTATAGGCAACGTGGTTACAAAAATCAGCCAAATGCTGTCAGTAACACAATAATGTCATCAGTAAAACTATTACGTTACTTACAATGTTAATACGTCACATTACATAACTGCACATTGCAGCTCCATATTAATTTCTTATTAGAGATATTGTAAATACCTTTCCAATTTCTGAAATCTTTTGTCTTCTAGATTTCTTAAGGTTGATATTTTTAGTTTCACATAGGCCTAAATCTATTAGTAAAAATTGGTGCTTGTAAGAATACTGGTCAGCGGACTTCTTCACAATGTGGACTGAACATCTTGGGGTAGATGTACTAAGCCTTGCAGAGAGAAAGTACCGACCAGGCTGTAATTATTCACACACAGCCTGTAACATGGCAGTTAGGAGCTAGTGGGTTGGTACTTTATCTCTCTCCACTTTATTGCTCTCCAAGGCTTAGAACATATGTCCCTTTGTCTGTAGATGAGACAAACACCATTTCATCCACCATATTATGAAAAAATAATAAACACTTGAAATATTGATCTTACGGAAACATATTTGAATGATTATACTTACACAGGTGATCAGGACCTTTAAGCACCAGCCGAATGTGCCTGCTTCCATATGGTATTACAACCACTGTTTCATCTACTAAAAACAGAAAGAAAATGCTTTAGTCACTTTTCTAGAATTAGATAATCCTTAACTAGTGTAATGGCTTTAATAACAGAATGTATGTACAGTAATTATTTCCTATAACAGTGCAGTATATTCATATTTTAAAGCAAATAAATAGTTTTGTTGATTTTACAAGATAATGACGTGAGCCATATGGATATTGCAAGTCATCATTGCTCTGGATAATTTGTTACAGATATTCTTTAAGATTTCTAATTTACCAGCATTCAATTAGTCCCTTAGCAATCGTATTGTAGCTAGCTATTTACAGAAAGATGGCAACTTGAATATAATGTACAAGTACAGATAAGTCCTCATACACTGGGCATGGATCATAGGGTCGACCTAGAAAAGCTGCGTCTTCTGGGTCACGGCGGTTATGTGAGCGTGCCTGCTGGTGGAATCATCTCATGGAGTGTTCCTATCCTATCCCTACTCCACCCTCTAGTGCCTGATTCTACCCCCCCCCCCTTCAGTAGCCTATCCCTTACCGCCCCCTACTGCTAAACTCTAACCCTACCAACCTGCAGCCTAATCCCCCAAAGGGTCAACACACAACAGGTCAACATGTGAAAAAGATTGACATGGTAAAATGGCCAACAAAGGTCGACACATGAAAAGGTCGACATGAGGTTGTTGTTTTGTGTCTATTGGTGCACTGCTTCCCCTTGCCCAATTGGTGCACCACATCCCCTTGCATGCCAGGTTACTATTCCCAATCCTAGTCCACGTGGATGGTAAAGTATGAAAAAAGTTGAAGATTAATTTGTTGGGTTTTTTTTTTATAAAAACTCATGTCAACCCTTTCTTGTGTCGACCATTGGTGTGGCATCAACCTTTTTACAATGTCGATCTTTTGTCCATATCGACCTAATGCATGTCGGCCATGTTCAGCTGTGCTGCATCTGCAACTCTGTACATATTTAAAACAATTTCCTGTGTGGTTAAAGTTGCTGCCCGATGTCACTGGTATGAATTCAGTGGTGTTTCACCATGTCTGCATAGGATGCAAATTTAAAGAAAGAGTCACTACACTACACAACACATGTTGGCGCGGCTCACTTGTGCCAGGCATCTTGTGCTGCATGGCATATTGGTACTAGGTGACGAGCACACATCTGTAGGTAAAACTGAAAGCAGGAAGCAAATTAACAGTATATATCTGGCCATCATTGTACAGTATTTATCTCATGTAAAGCAGTGCTTCATTTTATCATATTGCCTAAATTAACAAATAAACTGTGTATGCCTACAAAAATCTAAGAAATATCATTTATTCAAATATAATCCAAAAGCATTACAAACTACAATAGGAATTTTTTTATTTTTTTTAATGAAGCCACTCTCACTGATATACAAATACAAGAAGTACATTCCATTATGTTCCTCTTCGTAATGCTAGTGTCATTTTTGTTTTTTTGTTTTTGAGAATGTTTATTGAACTGCAATCATAATAAACAGAACCGCAATGATAACTATCAGAGCCACAATCATAACACACAAAACCACAATGATAGTAAACCAAAATAAATCTAAATATTTGAAAATAAAAGTAAAAACAGGCAAGTGGTATGATACAGTACTAGTAGAATTGCAAATTAATGCTGTTTCAGTTATTAGGTTAGGTGTGAAAATCTGTGGAACTTCAAGTTTATACATACCGTTAAATATACAAGCATACACACACACAAACACACACGCATATACAGTGGCCAAAGTGCAGCAATATACAATAACTAGTTAAAAGCCCATCAAAATGATTGACACCAGCGCCGGATTATAGCGGCACTACTCACACAGGAGCTGCCGGGTTCTGGAAGTCCTGGTGTTGGGAGCCAGGGCTCTGTCATGTTGAGAATGTTCGAGAGAGAGAGAGAGAGAGAGAGAGAGAGAGTGTGCGTGCGTGCGTGTGTGTGTGTGTGTGTGTGTCTGTAGGTAGCGTTAGCCTTATATATATATATATATATATATATAGATGCTATATGTCTGTAATGGGCAGGCTAAAATTATGTCGCACTAATACACCAGTTCATGTTGAGGGTGTAAGAGAGAGAGAGAGTGTGCGCGTGTGTGTGTGTGTGTGTGTGTGTGTCTGTAGGTAGCGTTAGACTTTTATATATATATATATGTATATAGCTATATATATATATATATATATATATATATATATATATATGCTGTATGTCTGTAATGGGCAGGCTAAAATGATGTCGCACTAATACACCAGTACTGGCACGTGTAAGCTCACCGGTCCTGCAGCCAGTCTGGGGGTAGAGGACACCAGTAGCCACCAGCAGCTAGCCAGAGGGGTCTGGGCATGGCAAACAAAGGACCCCACCCTTCTGTAGCCACACAATATATTTATAAAGCAGCTGAGCCGGTTATCTACCACCTCCTCCTCACCCGCATCATCTGCAGCCCCAGCACTGACCCCTCCTCCTCCCAGTCACTGCCCTGCTCATCCCACACAGTCCTGCCAGACTGATTCACCTTCTACTTCCGCTGGTAAGTGGCCACACATGTCCCCGGTGCCTCCGCTCTGATCGCAGCGGGACCGTCTGGTGGTTCCTGCATCCATTTCCTGGTTACTGTTGCTACTTGTTGCCGAGTCCCAAGATGGCAAGTAACCTGGGGTTGCAGAATAGTATATGGAGGAGGGGGTGCAGAGTATGCGGAACAAGGCGGAGCAGTATATGGAGGAGGGGGTACCCTGTACAATGGGGGCACTATATTGAGGGGTATGGGCAGGGGCGGATTTAGGGGCCAGGAAGCCCCTAGACACATTATTAGCCGCCCAAATCACGTCATTACCCCATTCATTTCAGGTGCCAGTCTGGTTGCCTTGAGACCACCAAAGCATCCCCAGCCTCATCCTACTACAAACTCCTGGACCACAATTTGCAGCCTACTGTCCCACCCCCATCATAGGCTAAATAAAATATTTAAAAAAAAAGTCGTAATGATGAAAAAAAAAAAAAAATCACCTGGCACTTATCAGCCTGGTGTACCAACCCCTAGCAAGTGCCGCCCCTAGGCACGTGCCTCACGTGCCTAGTGAGAAATTCACCACTGGGTATGGGAGTGCAGTGTGTATATAGGGGCTGTGTATGGTGGGGGTGCAGAATATGGAAGAGGATAGGGGTGCAATGTATATAGTGGCAGTATATGGTGGGGGGTGCAGTGAACATAGGGTTTGTGTGTGTTTGTGTGTGTGTGTGTGTGTGTGTGTGTGTCCATGTCCCGAACAGAGCTCCGTTGGGTGCCCTCCGGCAGTACCACAAAGGTGAGGTACAGTGTTAGCCTTTTACATTATATACTGTATCTATATCTATATATAACCGCTGCCAGGTGTTACTCCGCCGTTCATTTATTATATTGCTACATAAGACCCTTGGAGTGCCGCTGCTTTTGGAACATATATATATATATATATATATATATATATATATAAACAAACAGTATTTCCACGATGTGGAAAAGACAGCACACTCCAATTAGATTTTTCAAAAAGTCAAAAAAAGGGCATATTTATTGCTAAGTTTGTCTCACAGTTTTCCAGGGAAATGTCCAACGTTTCGGTCCACACTGGGACCTTCCTCAAGGTATACAGCATAAACAGCATTCAGACAGCATAGCAGTTCGAGTCAAAAGCGAGCAGGGAAACTGGAGCTCCAGTGGAAATACTGTTTGTTTGTACTTTGGGCCCCATCTTCTATATGATTGGACTCTGACTGGCACCCCACCATTTACTGTTATTTTGTGAGAGTGCAGGGATCCCCCTCTATATATATATATATATATATATATATATATTAATTTAAAAGTAAGTGGAAATTAAATGAATAGATAGAAAATCCTGTCAATTTTGAATATGAAAGGTCATTATACAAGGCAACTGCCACACCAAAAACCTAACCCTATTCTCTCTCTCTCCCCAGCACCCTCTCTCCATATGTAGCAAGTATGAAACAGTCAGATCAGTATTTTTAATTAATTAGCAGCAGACTGTAACATCTCCCTGCATTATCCCTTTCACTTTCAGCTATGACAACTTGCAGCACACAAAGGAGTCATCTGGTCCGTGGCCACCGGCGCACATAACAGAGGTGGTGAGGAGCAGCCTTAGCCTTTGATTATTTAGGGTCTGCCATACTCCCCCTTATCCTATTGCTTCAATTAAAGTAACATTCTGATTTTCACTTCAAAAGCAATGCAAGCTCACACTATACCTGGTCACCGTCCATGGTGCTTTCTCAATATGTCTGGGTGAACATACATAAGTATGTTTCTCGCAAGTGTGACCAACGCTCCACTTATATGAATAATACGGGGGTGGCAGCAGTACGTGTGAGAGGCTAAACCCAAATGCCTCCAATAAATGGCATATATCAAAGAAATTACACAACTGCGCCTGCATGCATATAGGATGAAATGAATCAGTGATTTGAGAAAGAATGGGGATCACACAGTGGTGTTTGTTAAAAATAAACTGATATTTATTTGTATATATGTTTATAAGAAATAATAAAAAATTGAAAAAATGAAAATGCAAAAGCCAAAAACACCTTTATGATACAGGCAAAATATGTCAAATATTTATATATTATCAGGTCAGACTAATCTTTCTGCACCTGTGTAATATGAGAAAAACTTAGAAAAAAGAAAAATAAAAACATGAAAAAATTGAAAAAAATGAAAAAATGGGGTTCCAAATGTCTGGTGTGAATAGAGTGTGGCGTCCCACCTCTTTTCCACCGTGTTGTGGCTGGTTAGATATTACACTGCAGATAAGTTGGATTTATCCGGATATTCTGGAATGTTCAAGTTCCAAGTGTAGCACAATGGTTTTATATTTGTAATTCCCAATGGGGGCAAGTTCTTGTTATCAACGGATGTGTCGCTGCGGGGTACCCCAACGTGGGTATGGGTGGGATAAGGTGATCAGGGAAAAAGGTAATGAAATGAGCCCCGGACTCCCCGCTATTTCGCTCCGTTTTACACAGTCGGAGGCGCCTGCACACACAGGCGTCTGCCGACCGTCAGTAACGGAGAGACGCGGTCCTGCCACTGGGGGGAAGGTATCACCGACTTCGGGACCCCCAGGGGGACTGTCCGTCGTGAACCCTCCCTCCTGCGGGGTCAGTTACCTTTTTTCTCCTGCGCTTGATCCCAACGTATACTGTCACTCTTCTCCTCTTTCTTCCTTTCAGCCTGTGTGTTCGGTGTTCCACTCGTCGGTCTGTCCCCTCTCAGCCGCGCGGCTCCGTTCTTCCTTCAAGGGATTACTTGTCTGTGCGGTTTGTCCCGTCCAGATTTCCTTATAGATCTTGCAGTGTTGCGTAGTAGTATAATATGGAGATAGTGGTATGGTGATCTGCTCCTTCTCCAACGCGTATCGACCCGTCTGGGTCTTCCTCAGGGAGTCCGTGTCTGCCATCTTTTTTGAGGGCTTTTTATGCCCATACTTCGTTGTGACGTCATAATGGGAGTATCCATGTTATCTCTGTTGTGCTGGATACAATTGTAACTTTGAAAGTGTGGCATATCTAAACATAATCACATCTGACTGATTATGGATACTATATGGCTGTGTGTAAAAAATGTGTATAATGGAAACATAACCTGTCTGATCCTATATTATTGATGATATGTAGAGAAAAATAATAACAAAATAAATAAATAGATAAATAATTAAGATAATAATAAATGAAATTAGAATTAAAGTGGGAGGAGTTAGATGAAGTAAACTTTAAATGAGAAGTAGAAAGCTCTACTTTTTTTGATATTATGTTATAGAAATAATAATATATACTGGATGTTTTGTACTTAAAAGGACAAAAATTTTTTCTATATATAGCTTGGTTATAGTTTTGCGTTGGTGTGTAATATTGGTTGTAATGGTAAAGAAAAATAAAAAATGAATTAAATCAAAAATGTTAAATAGTGAAAAAGTGAATAATAAATGCATAATAAGAAAAATTTGATAATGGTGGACAATACTGTGTTACAGTGATAGAAATAATTCTATGAGTAGGGGATATTATTTCTAACTGTGAAGAGTATTTCTTACTTCCATAATTCTCCCTTATAGGGCTAAGATGTTATTGCTGGAAATCAGTTTGAAAATTGTGATATTATTGGTTTTTATTAAATAGTAATTGTGTAGTGATTATGAATGCTTAATTGTTGGTGAAGTGGGTGGTTCTGCTGTAACATTAGTAGTATCTGTGCTGTGTACCATTAATTACAGTTCTTGGTATACAATGCTCGTATGGTAAAATGTAAACCTCTTTATGTGAAGTATCTTCTTTTTATGTATATATCTATATATATTGATGAAATGGAGGAATGGTCAAGTTCTATATGCTGGTCAGTTCATCACAATTGACCTTACCTCGTTGTCTAAATTCAGACCTTGTGGTCTCAGTGTTTTTAGTGTGTACATCCACCTAAGTTCTTCTTTGTTGATTTTTTTCAGAAAATCTCCTCCTCTCCAGTTTGGTGGAACTAACTTAATTCCTACTATTTTCAGGCCTATCGGGTTGCTTTCGTGTAAGTCTTTAAAATGTTGTGACAAATTGTGTGTCTCTAGACCGTGTTTCACATTTCTGACATGTTCAGCTATTCTCGTTTTGAGGGGTCTTATGGTTCTTCCTACATATTGTAGTTTGCATGGACATTCGGCTAGGTAAATAACCCCTTTACTATGGCATGAGATATGTTCCTGTATGTCGAAGACTTCTCCTGTTTTGTTGGAAGTAAAGTTGGTAACCCTTTTTGTGCTGACTCTCTGTGTTCTACAGTAGTTACAAGCACCACAATGAAAAAAGCCTTTGTTTAATTTTTGTCCTAATACGGTAGTCTGTGTTTTTTCAACTTTTCTAATGTGACTGTGTGACAATCTGGATTTTAGATCTGGTGCTCTCTTGTAGATGACCTTAGGTCTTGCTGGTAGTTTGTCTGTTAACATGTCATCCTCTAGTAGAATGTGCCAGTGTTTATATAGGATTTTTTCTAGCTGTCTGTTATTGGTATTGTATTGTGTGATAAATGCTGTTTTGAAAACTTCGTTTGTTGTTTCCTTGTTTTTGTATGTTAGAAGGGTATTTCTATCAATTTCTTTTGCTTTTGCTAAATCTTTCTCTAGACTGTCTTTTGTGTAACCTTTTTCTATAAATTGATGTTTCATCTCTTCTGCTTGAATTCTGAAGTCTTCTAGTTTTGTGCAGTTTTTCCTTATCCGTTTGAATTGTCCTAATGGGATGCTCTTTAGCCAGTTTGGGTGATGTGCACTGCTGTTTAGAATGTAGCTGTTTACATCCACACTTTTCTGAAAGGTTTTGGTATGAATCATTGACTCTTCTATGAATATTGTTATGTCTAAAAAATTCACTGTTGATTTGCTATGTTCTGTGGTGAAAATTAAGTTGTTGTTGTTCGAATTGATGTATGTGAGAAACTCTAGTAGTCTTTCTTCTGTACCCTGCCAGATAAAGAGCACGTCGTCTATATATCTTCGCCATAGGACCAGGTTTGCTCCGAAACCATGCTCGCACCAGATGTTGTTGTCCTCCCAGTAACTCATGAATAAATTTGCATAGCTCGGAGCAAACCTGGTCCCCATGGCTGTTCCCTTGGTTTGTCTATAGTATGTGTCGTTAAACCAAAAATAATTGTGTTCTAGAATGAATCTTATGCATTCTATGATAAATGTTGTTTGTCTGGAATCCAAATTCTCGTCTGAGGATAGGAAATGTTTTGTTGCTGATAGTCCCTGTTCTTGGTTGATTACTGTGTATAATGAGGTGACATCACTAGTACATATCCAGTAATCGTCTGACCAGATTACGTCTTTCAGTGTTCTTATTATGTCCGTAGTGTCCTTTATGTATGATTTTTGTGTTTTTACATATTTTTGTAGGTATGAGTCTATATATTGTGATAGGTTCGATGTGAGAGAGCCTATTCCTGATATAATTGGGCGTCCTGGTGGGTTATGTCTATCTTTATGTACTTTGGGTAAGTAATAGAAAACTGGAAGTATGGGATTGTCATTGTGTATGAAGTCATGTTCCTTTTTGTTCAGAATTCCTATGTCTACACCTTCTTTTAGAAGTGTGTCCAAGTTTTTTTTGTATCTAGTAGTAGGATCTTGCGTGAGTGTCTCATATGTTTCTATGTCACTTAGGATTCTTAGAGATTCGCTGATATATGCCTTCTTATCCAATAATACGACCCCCCCCCCCTTTGTCTGCAGGTTTTATCACTAATTGTTGGTTGTCGCTGAGCTCCTTTAATGCATCTCTTTCGGTTTTGGTCAGATTAAGTGTCATTGGTTTTGTTTCCATTTTGTCTATGTCTCTTGTTACCAAATGTTCAAATGTATTGATAAATGAGCCTCTCATGTGTTGTGGGTAGAAAGTGGATTTCGGTTTTAAATCTGAATGTTTGTATGTTCTATCTGTATCTTTTTGTTCATTGAGTGTAATCGGTCCTTTACTGTAGTATTTGGCAAGTGTAAGTTTTCTTGTGAATTTGTGTAAGTCAAGGTATGTTTCGAATTTATTCAGCTGTTTGGTCGGTGCAAATTTTAAGCCTTTGTTTAGTATAGAAATATGTTCCTTTCTCAAAGAGACTGTGCTTAGGTTGAATATACCTTTGCTGTCTACCTCTGGTTGTTGTACCTTTTGTGTCTCCCTATTTCTTCCACCTCTGCATCCTCGTCTAGTTCTATTAGTTTTCGTTTGTTCGGTGTTGTTGTTTTTTGGTTGCAGGACTGGAGTCCTGCATTCCTTCCTAAAAAATGGTCTGCACATGTTTCTTGGGTTGATGGTTCGTTTACTAAAGTTTCTTTCTCAGTGGTAGAGATGTCCTCTAAATGAGCTGAGACTTGAAATCCTTTCTCAAGGGATATTCTAGCTAATTGTTCGTAATTGAATTCCTCTTCAATACTGTATGTTGAAAAATCTGTCTCTAAAGTGCTATCTAGAATGGAATGATATTGAGTGTCCTCTCTGCTTTTGTTGGTGGCTATATTTATAGGTATTCTGGGATTTTTTGAGTGTAGTCTTGTCATGTATTGTTGATATGTGAGATTTAGTCTTTTGTATACGGGTGTGGTGTGTGACTGTTTTTTTGTTCTGTATATGTCTGTCTTTATAGGTGTTTTCAGTAGTGTGGATGTGTGCTTTTGTTTAACAGCGAATCTCTAAGAATCCTAAGTGACATAGAAACATATGAGACACTCACGCAAGATCCTACTACTAGATACAAAAAAAACTTGGACACACTTCTAAAAGAAGGTGTAGACATAGGAATTCTGAACAAAAAGGAACATGACTTCATACACAATGACAATCCCATACTTCCAGTTTTCTATTACTTACCCAAAGTACATAAAGATAGACATAACCCACCAGGACGCCCAATTATATCAGGAATAGGCTCTCTCACATCGAACCTATCACAATATATAGACTCATACCTACAAAAATATGTAAAAACACAAAAATCATACATAAAGGACACTACGGACATAATAAGAACACTGAAAGACGTAATCTGGTCAGACGATTACTGGATATGTACTAGTGATGTCACCTCATTATACACAGTAATCAACCAAGAACAGGGACTATCAGCAACAAAACATTTCCTATCCTCAGACGAGAATTTGGATTCCAGACAAACAACATTTATCATAGAATGCATAAGATTCATTCTAGAACACAATTATTTTTGGTTTAACGACACATACTATAGACAAACCAAGGGAACAGCCATGGGGACCAGGTTTGCTCCGAGCTATGCAAATTTATTCATGAGTTACTGGGAGGACAACAACATCTGGTGCGAGCATGGTTTCGGAGCAAACCTGGTCCTATGGCGAAGATATATAGACGACGTGCTCTTTATCTGGCAGGGTACAGAAGAAAGACTACTAGAGTTTCTCACATACATCAATTCGAACAACAACAACTTAATTTTCACCACAGAACATAGCAAATCAACAGTGAATTTTTTAGACATAACAATATTCATAGAAGAGTCAATGATTCATACCAAAACCTTTCAGAAAAGTGTGGATGTAAACAGCTACATTCTAAACAGCAGTGCACATCACCCAAACTGGCTAAAGAGCATCCCATTAGGACAATTCAAACGGATAAGGAAAAACTGCACAAAACTAGAAGACTTCAGAATTCAAGCAGAAGAGATGAAACATCAATTTATAGAAAAAGGTTACACAAAAGACAGTCTAGAGAAAGATTTAGCAAAAGCAAAAGAAATTGATAGAAATACCCTTCTAACATACAAAAACAAGGAAACAACAAACGAAGTTTTCAAAACAGCATTTATCACACAATACAATACCAATAACAGACAGCTAGAAAAAATCCTATATAAACACTGGCACATTCTACTAGAGGATGACATGTTAACAGACAAACTACCAGCAAGACCTAAGGTCATCTACAAGAGAGCACCAGATCTAAAATCCAGATTGTCACACAGTCACATTAGAAAAGTTGAAAAAACACAGACTACCGTATTAGGACAAAAATTAAACAAAGGCTTTTTTCATTGTGGTGCTTGTAACTACTGTAGAACACAGAGAGTCAGCACAAAAAGGGTTACCAACTTTACTTCCAACAAAACAGGAGAAGTCTTCGACATACAGGAACATATCTCATGCCATAGTAAAGGGGTTATTTACCTAGCCGAATGTCCATGCAAACTACAATATGTAGGAAGAACCATAAGACCCCTCAAAACGAGAATAGCTGAACATGTCAGAAATGTGAAACACGGTCTAGAGACACACAATTTGTCACAACATTTTAAAGACTTACACGAAAGCAACCCGATAGGCCTGAAAATAGTAGGAATTAAGTTAGTTCCACCAAACTGGAGAGGAGGAGATTTTCTGAAAAAAATCAACAAAGAAGAACTTAGGTGGATGTACACACTAAAAACACTGAGACCACAAGGTCTGAATTTAGACAACGAGGTAAGGTCAATTGTGATGAACTGACCAGCATATAGAACTTGACCATTCCTCCATTTCATCAATATATATAGATATATACATAAAAAGAAGATACTTCACATAAAGAGGTTTACATTTTACCATACGAGCATTGTATACCAAGAACTGTAATTAATGGTACACAGCACAGATACTACTAATGTTACAGCAGAACCACCCACTTCACCAACAATTAAGCATTCATAATCACTACACAATTACTATTTAATAAAAACCAATAATATCACAATTTTCAAACTGATTTCCAGCAATAACATCTTAGCCCTATAAGGGAGAATTATGGAAGTAAGAAATACTCTTCACAGTTAGAAATAATATCCCCTACTCATAGAATTATTTCTATCACTGTAACACAGTATTGTCCACCATTATCAAATTTTTCTTATTATGCATTTATTATTCACTTTTTCACTATTTAACATTTTTGATTTAATTCATTTTTTATTTTTCTTTACCATTACAACCAATATTACACACCAACGCAAAACTATAACCAAGCTATATATAGAAAATTTTTTTGTCCTTTTAAGTACAAAACATCCAGTATATATTATTATTTCTATAACATAATATCAAAAAAAGTAGAGCTTTCTACTTCTCATTTAAAGTTTACTTCATCTAACTCCTCCCACTTTAATTCTAATTTCATTTATTATTATCTTAATTATTTATCTATTTATTTATTTTGTTATTATTTTTCTCTACATATCATCAATAATATAGGATCAGACAGGTTATGTTTCCATTATACACATTTTTTACACACAGCCATATAGTATCCATAATCAGTCAGATGTGATTATGTTTAGATATGCCACACTTTCAAAGTTACAATTGTATCCAGCACAACAGAGATAACATGGATACTCCCATTATGACGTCACAACGAAGTATGGGCATAAAAAGCCCTCAAAAAAGATGGCAGACACGGACTCCCTGAGGAAGACCCAGACGGGTCGATACGCGTTGGAGAAGGAGCAGATCACCATACCACTATCTCCATATTATACTACTACGCAACACTGCAAGATCTATAAGGAAATCTGGACGGGACAAACCGCACAGACAAGTAATCCCTTGAAGGAAGAACGGAGCCGCGCGGCTGAGAGGGGACAGACCGACGAGTGGAACACCGAACACACAGGCTGAAAGGAAGAAAGAGGAGAAGAGTGACAGTATACGTTGGGATCAAGCGCAGGAGAAAAAAGGTAACTGACCCCGCAGGAGGGAGGGTTCACGACGGACAGTCCCCCTGGGGGTCCCGAAGTCGGTGATACCTTCCCCCCAGTGGCAGGACCGCGTCTCTCCGTTACTGACGGTCGGCAGACGCCTGTGTGTGCAGGCGCCTCCGACTGTGTAAAACGGAGCGAAATAGCGGGGAGTCCGGGGCTCATTTCATTACCTTTTTCCCTGATCACCTTATCCCACCCATACCCACGTTGGGGTACCCCGCAGCGACACATCCGTTGATAACAAGAACTTGCCCCCATTGGGAATTACAAATATAAAACCATTGTGCTACACTTGGAACTTGAACATTCCAGAATATCCGGATAAATCCAACTTATCTGCAGTGTAATATCTAACCAGCCACAACACGGTGGAAAAGAGGTGGGACGCCACACTCTATTCACACCAGACATTTGGAACCCCATTTTTTCATTTTTTTCAATTTTTTCATGTTTTTATTTTTCTTTTTTCTAAGTTTTTCTCATATTACACAGGTGCAGAAAGATTAGTCTGACCTGATAATATATAAATATTTGACATATTTTGCCTGTATCATAAAGGTGTTTTTGGCTTTTGCATTTTCATTTTTTCAATTTTTTATTATTTCTTATAAACATATATACAAATAAATATCAGTTTATTTTTAACAAACACCACTGTGTGATCCCCATTCTTTCTCAAATCACTGATTCATTTCATCCTATATGCATGCAGGCGCAGTTGTGTAATTTCTTTGATATACATAAGTATGTAGAAAAGTAGAGGACACTCACTGATAACAGCATAAAGTCCAAATGAGCTTACATTTTTACATACCGCTAGAAATGTGATCTAAACAGCATAAAAGTCAATGCTCCCAAGAAGTGGATCTGCGGGCTATGCAACTGAATTATACATTGTTACTCTATAAGATCAGTTACCTGGTAGAGTCAGGGGTGGATTTAGGGGTTATTGGTGCCACCCCCCCCCCCCATCAGCCGAAAGTTCCATGGAATTGCCAGTGCATCCACGAACGCTGCTTGAGAATCCCTTGTTCTTGCTCTGAAGACCGGAACCTTGTGATTGTGTCGAGTCGCCATCAGGTCTACATCTGGTAGGCCCCACTTGTCCACTAGGAGTTGAAAGATGTCCTGACGACAGAGGAAATCCACTTCCCAGTTGAGGACTCCCGGAATGAACACTACTGATATGGCTGGCAGATGGCGTTCCGCCCATCGAAGAATTTTTGACACTTCTATCATTGCCATGCGGCTTCGAGTGCCGCCTAGATGATTTATGTACACCATGGTGGTGGCTTTGTCTGACTGTACTTTAACAGCCGACACCATGAGGCCTAGTACTTGCATCGCTGAGTGTATCGACACTCTTGGACAACAGAGGAAGCATCTGATTCTGTCCTGAAGTTTCAGGACCTTCTGTGGAGACAAGAACAAACGTTGGTTGTGTGTGTCCAGTAACGCCCCCAGGATTACCATGCTCTGAGCAGGGACCAGCGAGGATTTCTTCCAGTTGATGAGCCACCCGTGGGCTTGTAGGAATTGGACCGTCAGTCCAGATGATGGAGAAGAACCTCTGGGGAGTTCGCCAAGATCAACAAGTCGTCCAGATAAGGCAGGATCCTGAAACCCTGACAGCGGAGAAGGGCCGTCATAACCGCCATGACCTTGGTGAAGATCCGAGGAGCCGTGGTCAGTCCGAAATAAAGGCTTGGAATTGATAATGTAGGTTGCCAATAGCAAACCGCAGATATTGCTGATGCAACATGGCAATAGGTATGTGTAGGTAAGCATCCTGTATGTCCAGGGATACCATATAATCCTTGGGTTTCAAAGCCAGTACAATAGAGCGCAGGGTTTCCATACGGAATTTGGATACCCTGACAAATTTGTTCAAAGATTTGAGGTTGAGTATAGGCCGGGAGGATCCATTCGGCTTCGGAACCAGAAACAGCGTTGAATAGTATCCCCTGCCTCTCTGAGCACCGGCGCAATTACTCCAGTATCCAGGAGGTATTGTACAACCAAATGTAGAGTTTGTGTTTTTAACGGTTCCTAAGGGATAACCGTTGAGCAAAACTGGCGAGGGGGACGTCTCCTGAAGGAGATTGCGTACCCGTAAGACTACTTCCTGCATCCAGGCATCCGAAGTGGTCTTTAACCATACCTGGGCGAACTGCAGAAGTCGGCCTCCCACCCTGGGGTCCCCTAGGGGGAGGCCCGTCCCATCATGCAGCAGGCTTGTCTGGTTTGGAAGCAGGCTGAGGGGCAGCCCAAGCACGTTTAGGTTTGGGCTTAGAGGATTTGGAAGTTCAAAACTGTCTCTGGTATGCCTGACCCTTTGCTTTACCTGGAGGGCGAAAGGAACGAAAAGTAGTACTCTTAGCCTTTGGAGCCGAAGGATTAATACTTGGGAGAAATGCAGTCTTGGCCGACGCCAAGTCGGTCACAATCTTGTTCAGATCCTCCCCAAAAAGTATATCTCCCTTAAAAGGGAGCACCTCCAAGGTCTTCTTAGAGTCCAGGTCCACCGACCAGGACCGTAACCACAGAATTAGGCGAGCTAGGATAGACGTAGTAGATGCCTTAGCCGCCATAACGCCTGCATCAGAGACCGCCTTCTGAATATAATGGGAGGCTGTGGTAATAAATGACAGATATTGTCTGGCAGTGTCAGAAAAATTAAGCGGTAGCTCTTCCTCAATAGCTTGAACCCATGCTTCAATGCCTTTTGCAGCCCAAGAGGCTGCCATAGTGGGTCTATGTACAGCACCTGTAAGGGTGTAAATAGACTTCAAGCAACCTTCCACACGTTTATCCGTCGGTTCCTTCAAAGAGGTGACAGGCAGAGACGAGCTACATGTGAGTCCACTGGTGGCGGGGTTTCCCACTTGTTACTCAACTCCACAGAAATTGGATAACGAGCTAGCATCTTTTTAGACAGGGAAAATTTCTTTCCTGGAGAAGACCAGGATTCTTGACATATGTCAATTAAATGGTCAGAATGTGGAAAAAAAAAAAATAGTAACCTTCTGACGTTTAAACTTACCAGGTTTCTTAGACGTGTCAGGAGGGTCAACGTCATCATCAATCTGAAGAATCAGCTTGATAGCCTCCACTAGGTCAGGGACATCAACCTGTGTTGTAGAATCATCATCAGAAGCAGCAGTATCAGCATCTGATGGATAAGTATATTCCCCATCTGAATCAGAAGAATCATCTGAAATATTAGTAGATTGTGAGGAAGAAATGGCCCGCTTAGATTACCCTTTGGTCCCAGTAGGGCGAGCGTTAGGTTTTTGTTTAACCAAGGACTGATTTAATTGCTGTAACTGCTGTAACTACTACCTGAACCCTCAGCAGAAATCTTTTCCCGCCCTGTGTAGCAGACATTATTGGGAATGTAGCCATAGGGCGTAACAGTACAATATAGACAGACAAACACAATACCTGACAAAAAACCCCTGTGTTATCTGACCGCAAATTCACAGCACAACAGAGGATTTAAGTGGTATGACTGTTGGTGACTGAAACACACCAACAGTCATCAGTTGGTGACTAAAACACACAGTGAAAAATACCAAACAGTATATCCTGTGGAACACTATATGGTATATGAGACCCTGACGCACTTATATACCCAGGGTACAGAATCTAGTGATAGCAATATGTGTGATACACAGAAAAGAATCCACACAGCAGCTATAGGCACACAGAGTCACAGGTACAATGCAGAAATGATTACATATAATTAATAAAACTGCACTGGACTAGTAATACTACATATAGCTATGTATGTATACAGATATAACAATGCACAGTAAACACTGGATGTATATCACAGAATACTTGTACTAAATATTTATATAGTAGTGCACTTGTTCTTAACTAACACTGTCTAACCGACATGTAGAATACTTAAGTGTGCTGTAAATGCACAGCGCTGATGAGGCAGGCAGCTTTACAGAGGAAACATTGCCCAGCAGTCCCAGGATCAGCGCAGCTCTGTGAGATGGCGCCCAAATGCTGACAGGGAGTGAGGGAGAGAGAAGCAGCTCCAGGGCGGAAACACCTGCTGTAGATGGCGCCTGGAACTGGGGCAGGGGCTACAGGTCAGCGCCTTATCCCCTCTGCTGGACTTCACCACCGGGTACTATGGAGCCTATGTTAAACGGATTTTAGTAAATCCGACCTGTGCTCCTTGCCCTGGTGGATATAGTGGGGTCCCTGCATTGCCACAGTGTCCACGCCAGTGGCGTGGTTCATCTCCTGGGACCGCGACCGGATCACGATTTTGGCAGGTCCCAGCTAGGGGACCCTCTTACCTCCTCCCTGCCTTATGGGAACCGGAGAGCCTCCGTTGCAAGTACCCGGCAACCAGGGTGCGGGAGTATGCAGCGCTGCTGAGAGAGGTGATGGAGCCGCAGCACAGAATGTCAGACTGACATGCCTGTGCTGCAGCCCTTGAAGTCTTCTTTCTTCTTTAAAAAAGCTCTTTTCAGGGCTGCCTAGTGCAGCCCCACCTGACAGCTGCCTGCACTGCAGGCACCAACTTTCAAACTGAGCTCCAGTGCCTGGAGGCGAGGCTAAAGAGGATACGGTGCAGTGCATCCTGGGAACAGTCAAAGCTTTAGCCTGTTGGTGCCTCGGATCAAGATCCAACTCTACACCCTGATGTTATTCCCTGTGGAATACCAGTGTACCCTGCTGCAGAAATATATTTTTCACATACTGTCCAATCAAAGTACAGTATACTGTATGGGCAACCAATCTCACAATGTCAACGAGAAAAGATTTTCAAATGGGCTATATTTATTAAATCCACATGATAAAATTTTGCCCAACATGTCATTCTATTTTGATTCACATTTCCTTAGGGCTAGCTCATTGTCCCCTTCCCTTGTTAGTGGAGGCTGCCAGTTGATAACCATGCACGTTAAAGCTGTTATTTGGTCACCCCTATTGACAAAGAGCTGATACCACCTTTTAAAAAAGCCTAGTGCTCTTGATCCATCACTGACTTTCCGAAGCATTAAAACATTCTCATGTTTAACTGACTCAAGCCATTTCTCATAAATATCAATATCACAAATGTACTAATATAGAGAAAGAGGCCTTATTATCATGTATAACCGTTTCACACAGAAATTACAGAGTGAAGCAGTTCTACCCGCTGATTTGCGGATCAACATGGGCCCTTTTTCTGTGTGAAAGGGTCATCCTGTGTTGAAATTCCCGGGACTACGACCCAGGGTGACCCTTTCACACAGACGAAATGCCTGTGTTGATCCGCAAATTACCGGGTAGAATTTCTTGACCCGGTAATTTGCTTCTCTGTGTGAAAGGGGGGTCAGGCAGAGATCGGCAAAATGACCCGGCACTCAAATGCCGGGTAAATGCCGGGATTTCTGTCTAAAAAGGGTATAACAGATAATCCCCTTTTGGTAACTTGTTATGTAGATTTGTTCCAAGATGTTAAATTTAAGGTAAGATTTCAAGTGAATTTTGCTGCAATAATAGTTTTGGGGGGTTTTGCCACCTATTACAGAGATACAGTTTTGTATTGATCAATGCTAACAATTTCCAAATAAATCTATTTTGAGTCCAAGAAGTACTGGATGAAAATGATAAATGCCAAAGGGTGTGAAATCTTTTTATTGCCCCTAGAATAATACCAATACTAATACCATTACGATAATTTATATATATATATAAATGTGAAAGCCCTCAGCCTCACTCACTGACTCATCACTAATTCTTTTACTTCCCGATATGTTAGGAAGCTGAAATGTAACATACTGTAGGTATTCTTCAGGTGGGAAATAGGAAAACTACGTAATTAGAATTTTAAGAAACCTCCCCTAAAGGGATGAACAGAGGGTTGACATAATGACATCATTACCGATGCGTGGCTTGCTTTACATGAACAATAACGCCCAAACGGACAATCGGATCAAAATTTGGGTTGCATCTCCAGTGTGTCGAATTTCATTAACTACAAACATGGTCCTGTCACTTTTTACCGTATCTGCTACGGGTGCTCCTCAGGTAACACCAAAAACCATGGATTAATATTTACTTACATTAAGATGTCTTGAATCTTTATAGATCTACCAATTTTTTAACACTCATTTATAATTACAACCGTAAAAATCAGAAACTCCCGTGCGAAGAATGGGTAGAACAGCTAGTATGATATAATGTCACGTAAAACTAGTCAATAAGGAGACGTATAGGTCTAATAACACAAACACCTCATATAAAGAGCTTGCAGCAAAATCCTACAGCCTACTCAGTTTACACAAACAAGGCTGCAGATAAAACGTTTTATTTTTTGCTGACATGTTAGAATATTTTATAATCAGGTAAGGAAATAGCATAATTAAAAGCATCTTTAAAAAAAATACTCTGACACTGAAAGGTCAAAAGACTCCAGTTATAGCCAATGCTTTTGCTTTCTGAGAATTAGATTTATACATGTTTTATATATAAGGTTCCCTATAGATTTCTTCTGCATAAGAGTAGAGCAGATTTCATGTGTTTTTCCAAGTACGATATTCTCCGGCTTACACTCTCCACTGCATTCAGGCTCCTGCATTTGTCTTAAATTAGGGAAACATAAAAATAACTGTTCACAAGGTTTACATTAGATGCAATGTGAAAATGAAGCAGACCTTTCATTCCTTCCGGTGTTGGATGAAGTCGAGCGAAGAGCAAAAAAATAAAAAGCTTAAAAGGTTTCCCTGTCCATAAAAAGACAACAATGCTATATTTATCTCATAAATAATGATCTTATCTGTGGGATCCAATCCAAAACAAGTCAGCATCAAACAAGAAAAGATTCTATTCATGAGCGTACCAGTATTTTGATACGGTTACTCATAAACTTGGCAGTGATACTGGTGGTCAGTAGTTATCTCTGCCTCCTTCCACTCCCCACTTCAACCGTATTTATATGATATGTAAACGTTTTCATTCTACGCTAAGAGGTTATAATGACTTTATATAGCTGCAATAAAAAATGTTTTAATAATAGTTCATTTAATGAGCAAAATTTTATCTCACATAGCAAAAGAACATATCACAATTTAGGGACTTTTCTTTTAGCTACTCCACATATTGAGGCAGGTTTTATATTAATTAATTAATTAATTAATTAATTTATGCAAAGAGTCACCATATTATGCAGTGCTGTACAGATCATTTATAATGGTCTAGGACAGTGATGGGGAACCTTGTCACTCCAGCTGTTGTTGAACTACACATCCCAGCATGCCCTGCTACAGTGTTAGCATGGCCAAATAGCAAAACTGTAGCAGGGCATGCTGGGATGTGTAGTTCAATAACAGCTGGAGTGCCAAGGCTCCCCATCACTGGTCTAGGAGCTTAGAGCCCAAAGTCCTTAGCGCGCACACACACACACACACACACACACACACACACACACACACACACACACACACACACACAAAATATGTTACTTTACAGACCAAAGGAGTTCAACTAATTTTACAGCCGTTGCATACACATATACACAGGGGTGTTGAGAGGGAAGGGGGGTACTAATTATCCTGACCCAGGTCTGATGGAGGGGCCCAGTGAGGCGCCCAGGTCCCCCCACCACTTACCAGCAGCTGTAGCTTTTCTCCTCATCCCAGCACACACTACTGTGTGCTGGCTGCAGTGTGGCCAGGGATGCACTTAAATAAAATAATCTGTATTTTTCTCTAAGGGTGCATGGCCACGCCTCCTGTGATGAGACCCCGCCCCATGAAAAGTACCTGGGCCCAGCCAGGCTCTCTACTGCCCTGCATATATGACGGCATATACTACTTCTAATACTAATGATAATATTAATATTTGTATTATCATAGATTTAGAATGATCCAGAGTGTACCACAGTTCTTTAAAGAATGGAGGGTGGAAATTTGGTAAGTGGGTAGCTGCATGCGAGAAGCCTTGTATGCAGGAGTGAAAGATGGTTACCAGAGATAAGGCGAGGAACAGGTTACTGGTAGACCAAAGGCTGTGAGAAGGAGATTATTTTGATATGAGATGTGAGACATATGAAGGAGTCATATTGGTGAGAGCTTGCAGTGGTAATGGTGAGCAATTTAAATTGAATTCTGTGGGAAAGAAGAGCTAGTGTAGGGATTTGCAAAGCCATACAACAGATGAGTAGTGAGAGAGAAAAATCAGTCTTGCCGCTGCATTTATATAGTAATTCTACAAGGTCCCTCCTGAATCAAAGAAAGCAACCACTCTCTACGATGGAGACAGAACACACTAGGAAAGGAGAACCGTGCAGCACTGGAACAAGGTAAGTATTACAGCAGACCAAGAATGGGGCCATATTACAATGTTATAATATAAATCAGGCCTGGGGAACTTTTGGCTTTGCACATGTTGTGAAACTACGCATTACAGCATGCCCTGCCACAGTTTCAACATATCCTGAGCCCAGGGAAGCTCACAAAAAACACGGGATTCATTCTAATGAAAACCAGAGCCCCGATACTGTTATTCAGCAATGACAACCATTTTGCTACCATGTCAACCAAGTTTTTCTTAAATCACAATGAGTTGCATTTTTTGCATATGATGAGTGGGACATCTGTTTTGTCTGGCACCTACAAAGATGAGGTAAGCCCCCAAAAAGCTACTGACTGGTGATGAATGTAGAGTCCAGGCATAAACCCATGGAGTCCAGGAATGGGGGAAGGTCTCTCCTCAACTTGGCATCCCAAAAAAATCATGGGCACCCTCAAAGAAAAGGGTCACCGCTTTCAAATTATGTGGTCTCCAACTAGTTATTATCTAGTGATCACCAGATAATGTTACTCTGCGCTATAGAAAACGTACCCCCATAATGACACTGGAAACTTTGTGGTCACCCATATTTGAAAATATGAATATGCTCTTTCAAATTATGTAGCTAACTTTTAGCTATTGGCTGATAACCACTTGTGATCAACAGACAATGTAATCATGCTCTACGGAAAATAGACGTTTTCTGTATATGGCTGGGAGGGCACTACGGGCCCTGTTACACCCATAATTACACCTGTAAATGTATGGTTTCCCACATACAAAAGAGGAGAGTTCCCTCTTTCAAATAATGTGGCCCCCTTACCAGCTATTGCCTGGTGATCACCTGTGCATGTGCAAATTATTAATATGATATCTCTCAACACAGATGGAAAAGTACTGCATTATGACAGAACAATTCTAATAATGTATAACATACATACATGATAAAAGCATGTCATACAAAGCTCAGAGTAAAACATGAAGTTACTGAGGGGCATATTTATTAATATTCATCATGATTTGATGATACTCACCAACCTGGGCCAGGACAGCTCATCCAATAACCTCCTGTACCAGTGATGAAAGCCTTTGAAATGCAGATTGTACCACTTCAGCAATGCATTAGCATTAACATGGAATCCAGTCAAAAGGTCTACATTCATAATGCCGACACCACAGTGTCAATGGTTATGATGTTGACATTGCTAAAATGTTGATAGGCAACATATCAACATTCTCCGAATGTTGACAGATAAAAGGTCAACATTAAGGTTAGGCAGTGGGTGGGACGGTTAGGCAGCTGGGGACGGTTAGGGTTAGGCACTAGATGGAGGGTTAGAGTCAAAGGTAGCAGTTAAATACTTACCGCAATACAGGTGGATTGGAGGTTTGACTTGGAATTGATGGTCATATGAATGCCAACGCCCAGAAAGAGCTGCTGCAACCACCAGGAAAAGGTAAGTCACAGCTGGGTCACCAGGACAAAATGTTGACATTATAACATGATGAATATTGTGATGGTCAATGTCGACATTATGACATTCTTATGTCGACATGATAAAAGGCTACACTGTGCCTGTCAAGATTTCGTACCCAACCCTACTGTCTCACCCCCTACATGAATGAAGTGAGGACACCAGTGAAAAGAGCGGCAATGGTAACAGCATGTGTGATGACCTTTGCATGAATGGCCAGGTGAGCCCTGGGGAGGGAGATAGGTAAAACCAGGAACCCAGGGGACGGCTGTAGGGAAGCATGGGTGGACAAAGAGGGGATAGTACATATGTCTAATTAATAAAAACAAATAAATATTGTTACATATAAACATCTCAAAATAATTTTGTTACTATATTATAGTGAGGAAGTCCACGTATTTTCCAGTCCCCTAGATGCTGTACAGTATCTTGAGCTGGAGTCTCTGTTCAGGAGCCAGAGCAGGAATGAGGCAGACTGAGACACAGGAAAGAGATGTAAACAGATTCCATTTCTCCTTTGCAAACCCTGTTAAAACTGCCATTCCCATAGAAGACAGTGAACAACTGTTTTCTGATGATTACCTTCCTGTAGCACAGGAGAGCATTGTGAGTTCTCCTGCATTAATTGCTTCATGCATCTAGCTGAAACTAAAACTGCCCAAATAATATGTGGAAAGTATTGACATATCCTATAGTGGCAAAGGTGTCAGTGGTGTGTGATGGAGGTTAGTCCACATTGAAGATCTACCCAGAAATATATAGGGGAGCGTAGGTGGTGTATGACAGGTGGGAACACACACCTGTTGTTATGAACCACAGGTAGTGGTTCATTCCTATTTTATGTTTATAGTTCTCTTGCAGGCCAGGATTTCCCTTTGCTCTGGTTTAGAAGATTATTGTTTGCTGTCAGTGGTGAGTCTGTGTAATTGCAGTCTGTTCCCATGTGTTCAGCCTCACCTGGCTGCTAATTGCATCTTGTCAGTTTGGAGTCATGCAACAGGGCAGCTGCATGACATAATTAATTAGGCCTCTCTGTTATATGCTGGCTGAGTGCAATTCACAGACGCTGGTGATATTTCTAGGTTTCCAGTCTTCCAGGGTGCTTGAGTTCTGAGCTTGTTCCTGACAGTTCCTGAGCTCCTGTCTAGCAGTGTCTGTCTAGCTGCTTCCTGTGTCGATTCCTGTCACAGTCCCTGTGTCGATTCCTGTGTCTGATCCCGTGTCCTGCCGTGAAGCATTCCTGTCCTGAAGTCCTGTGGCTTTCCCTATGCCTGGTCGAGTTTCTGGCTTCTTGGTGTCCACCGGTCTGTCGTTTGGGATTCTACCTGTCCTCCAGTTCTGAGAGTCTGTGTCGGCAGCATTGGGGGTTCCTGTCCGTTTGCCAGTATTTGTACCGGTTCCGTGAGTAGCGGCTTTGCCGCGTCCGTCGGCCTAGGCCGCTGTATTCCTTGGTTGTATCTGTCACTGGTGTTTTGCAGAGGGTTCTGCTTATGCTGTCACCGCCGGTACACAAAAGTATTGTGTTGGCGTGTGGTCAGCATTTCCTTTGTTGTTCTTTTCCTTTGGCGGCAAGCCACACATACATTTAGTTTTAGGCTAGTTAGTAGCCCCTGGCTTTGGTTGTTTCAGTTAGAGGGCCCCTTGTTATTACCCTGTCTCAGTTCACGCTTTGTCTCTCTTTAAGACCTGAGGGGGCATCGGAGTTGGGCAGACCTAATCCGCCCTTCAAACGCGGCTGCCATGGGCCCAAGAAACCATAGTCCTGCAAGCGTGAATTGACAACACGGGTAAAACAACGGAGGTAGGGTGCCAGGGGCTATTCCCGTTCCATTTCTCCAAATCCAGTATTACGTCCTGGTGCTCTGGACTCACTTCATAACATCTCCCTTGTTCTGAGCACCAGGAACCTAACACCTGTGTCTGTACATACAGTGGTGGCAGTGGTGTATGCAAATATGCAGTGGTATAGAGGTGGTGACAGAGTGGAACTATATTAGGTCAGTGGTCTCTGTAACACTGTCAGTAACGCAGTAGCGCAGAAAGTTGTGCCTCTGGCAGTCCGGTGTCCAAGTGCCGGACGGAGACACACTGCAGGGTGCCCCCTCTTAACGAAAAAGCACCTTTTTAGCATGTATTTCTGGAAAAAAAAAACCTTTGATAAAATGTCCATTTATGTAGAAAGATATGAGACTAAGGAAAGATCTAGAATAAACAAATTTGCAGGGGCTATTCAGAGGGCGTTCAAGCGCAGAGGCCATAATGGTGCATCACCGCATAGGGGACGCAGTACGGACATCATCTAGAGGTGCCACCCTGATGGGCATGGTCTGTAATTTACAACCCAGCACTCACTGATCTGCTCCACCTACACTGCTGTTCAACCCAGCCTCATATACTGCTCTGCCCTGCATCTCCTGCCGTCTGGCCACAAATGCAGTGGGGAGTGATCCCCTCAATGCTTCAAATGCAGTGGGGAGTGATTTTACAGTTGTACTATTATAGTAGCCACCAAGTTTCTTGTAACTTCTTTAAAAAGGACCTTTCCCCAGCAAAATAAACTCCATAACTAAAATGGGTTATACATCAGCTGGGAGATTCTCTGATGCCGATCCGATAGGCCTTTCAGTGTTCAAGAAAAATGCAGATCTGCGGACATCGATGATCAGTGATCTAATGGGGTGAATCTGCTAAATCCAACATGTAAAAAATTCTGAATTCCAACGTGTTGAATTTCCCGATCCCCAAACCCAGGCATCGGGAAAACAGGTAATTACCCTGATAATCCAGTCATATATTGGCCCCTTTTATACTCACTGAGATCTGCAAGATCCCCCCCAAAAAAATCTCACCATTTCAAAACACTAATAATGGTACATATATACTAAACTATGGTTTGCTTATTTATTGTGTTTAATAATGGTCCCAATTCCATACTATGGCAATAGTTACTTTCTTCAGCTAATATTACACCGATTATATTAGCTTTCAGAACTCAATGCATTACAGAACTTATTAGCATCTGCGTGAAAGCAACTTACATTGCCTATTATATATATTTATGCAGTCAAAAAGAATGTACAGTTATAGTGCTGCATTCTACAGGCTAAAACATACATCTTTTTTATCTTACTTAACATTTCACTACCATTTTATATCCATAACCTGTGCATAAATAGAAATATTAATAGTACCACTTTTACACCAAAATCCCGGGTCTGACCTAGGATTTGGAACACGGTTCCAAGTCGGGTCAGACCTGGGACTCCCCCCTTTTACACTGCAGTGCCGATCCGGGATATTCCCGAAACGGCACCGTTTACACCGCACCCGGGTGCAGTGTCTTGTGGGCCAGCACTTAGAGATGATGTCATCTCCAAGCGCCGAGAAACACTACAGAGCGGTACTCCAGAGCGTCTCGCCGGGGGCAAGCACGGCAATCTGGAAGCTACTGTGCTGCCCCCAGCCTCCAGCGCTTCCAGCCACCAGACATGGCGCTGTTGTCTGCATAGACAGCATGTGCCATGTCCCCAGCTGCTGCATGGCATCCAGCACGGCGCACGGACAGCGTGTGCCGTGACCCCCAGCTTCCCGAGCGACCGCCACTGCGGTACGGGAGGTTTGCCATGCTGTAAATGGGTGCCGGGTTGGCTGACCCAGCTTACCCATTTACACTGCCTCCTGCCAGGGTCTTACCCGTGTCCAACCCTGCGTGCAAGCCGGGTTGGATTCGCGGGAAAGTGGACCCGGGGTTTAGGAGAAGGACCCTTTTACACCACCTACAGTCCCTGGATTTTGCGCGCTCCCGTGCAATATCCCGGGATATTTTAGGTGGTGTAAAAGGGGTATTAGTAACAAAAACTACTTGTGACAGCACAACCTAGCAGTTATGTTCTTTCGGGATGTTCCACCTGCCTTATTAGCATGGGACAGTTTGGACAGATGCTAAGATTTCAGTCATTTTGCTGTATAATTCAAAACACATTTTTGAGTGCCGTTTTTATTAAAAAAAAAAAAAAAAAAAGAACAAAGATCTGAAACACTTGCTAATATGTACCACTTATACATGGACTATGTTATGCTTGAGGTATTAAAATAGTTTACGGTTCCTATCAAAAACTTGGCATCTGAATGTTCATTGCTTAGGAATGCTTTAACAAATTGAGGCTAATAAATGGCAAATTAGATTTTATGCAGTTGGACTTGCTTGGCATCCAACCACTTTGTTTGAATGAAAATGATGACTGGTAAGCTGTGCAACAGTTAAACAGCTTTCTTCAAGAGTATATGTGTTCTTGTCAAAGCTTTTCAATAATGTGTTAATGCAGAAAAACCACCTAATGAAGGAAGTGCTGGGGTCTGTGCAATTATCTCTCTAAGGGGGCTATTTATTAAACATAGAAAAGTCCTGGACAAATTAGGTGTTTAACTATCAAATATTCGCCAGGTTTTCTCTTTCTTAACAAAGACCTCTCCTCAGCATGGGGATAGCAGTAGATAAGCAAAGGAAAACTACTTTATTTCTTAAAGTTTATTTTCCAATGGGTAAAATTGTAAAGATTTTTTTCCCATATTTAACATATTTTTTATTTTTTTTTCACCTCAGGTTAATATATTTGTGCCTAAACATTGAATAATAACCTGGTCTGTCATACAACACACAAACTCGTAAGAGCCAACTGCTACGTAGCAGACAGAGTTTATTTATTGTGTATAATGCAGTCATGATCCTGGACTTCAGTGGCCTAAAAGCTGCCAACATGATAGTTTACATTGTCATATTATTCATATTCATAGGTTTGTCTTATCTGTATAATCAGATGTATGTCTGCGTGAGATTATTGTACAATATGAATACTGGTACAAAAGTAAATTACTTTACAACGTGTAGGTTTTCCTGAGCCAGCCTATCCCATCTATTCCTTCTGTGTGAGCATTTCTTATTTCTATGATGTCATTAATCAGGGATCCTGGATTTGGCCTCAAATCCCCCTTCCCTCCCTATCTTCTACTATCCCTGCCCACTCCTATACTGTACTCCTACACATTGCTGGATTTCATTTCCAAATCTTCCTATCCTGGTCACATACAAAAGTCTTATGATCCCTGTACTGTATTCCCTACACAGGCTGATAATTATTTCAATTCATAATGTTACAATCTGCTGCAATATATCTGAAAATCTAATTTTTTAAAATTTTTGTATGAATTCTATCTAAAATATAATGAATTAAACAGAAACAATGACCAAACCATCCCCAGGACAGGGAGGTTCACAACTGTGGCAAAGACTAGCAAAGTGGGAGAAACTTTCCAAGCCTACAAGCCAAAACTGTCTGACCTGTACAACTGGGAGTGACTAACTACGCAGAAAAAAAATCAGAATTCAGTTTTGAATAAGGAATTACTAATATGGAGCATAATATTCTGAAAATGATTTTACTTGGGCTAAACCTTAAATTAAATTGATAATTCAGTATGGCGCTGCATTTTCTTTTACTGCTTCTGAAAATATAACTTGGCAACATTGTGATAATTAACATGTCCATACATTTTATAATGTTTAATTGCATGGGCTATGGGAAGGACATATATACTTGCATTCACATCACGTGCAATTAATCTTTAAGACATCATGTGCCCTTAAACAAAATATCTGTTCTATACATTTATACAGCTATACACGCACTCTGTGAATTAAATGCTTATTTTCACTTGAATGAGTTATTCTATATTTTTGTTTTACATTGTTAACTTTTTCAAACTTGCTTAGAAGAGTGGATCTTAATGATTCAATTCCATCCTTCATAAGGAACAGCGCTCTCAGCTAAGTAATAATAATTAAGTGACTGACTAGAGTCTATAGTTCTAGTGAGGAAAATACAGGTTGAGTATCCCTTATCCAAAATGCTTGGGACCAGAAGTATTTTGGATATCTGATTTTTCCATATTTTGGAATAATTGCATACCATAATGAGATATCATGGCGATGGGACCTAAGTCTAAGCATAGAATACATTTATGTTTCATATACACCTTATACACATAGCCTGAAGGTCATTTTATACAATATTTTTAATAACTTTGTGCATTAAACAAAGTGTGTACATTCACACAATTCATTTATGTTTCATATACACCTTATACACACAGTCTAAAAGTAATTTAATACAATAATTTGAATAACTATGTGTATTAAACAAAGTTTGTGTACATTGAGCCATCAGAAAACAAAGGTTTCACTATCTCACTCTCACTCAAAAAATTCTGTATTTCGGAATATTCCGTATTTCGGAATATTTGGATATGGGATACTCAACCTGTATCACTAAACTCAGTGAGCAGCAAATATTTTATTGAGGCATATACATTGGTGCATAATATACAGTATAAAATGGGTGGTAAGATTATGCCTGTCCTTTTTATCACATGAGCATACTTACCATAAGTATGGTTTGCTCAACTTTTGTAGTAGAGCTCTAAACTCAAAGGTGAGTGTAGCGGAAAAAAGTTTTTCATGTTATACCGACAAGATGGACACTTGAGAACGGTTTGTTTGGCCCTAACATGTAAAAACAGAGTATGTCCAATGTGTGCTAACAAACTTTATAGATGGTTATTTAGAACTTTATGGCAACACATCTGGCCAGCTCAAGGGCATAACTGTCCCATGCTTTATTAGAGACTGTGCGATTACTGCACCATACTATTTTATTTCCAAAGACTTGAAGAAGTTTTGACAAATGGCAAAATATATGATTTTATTATAATAATTAGTTTAGATATTACACAATTCATAGTCTTTCAACTCCTCTCCATACGATTTATACGCATTAAGGATACTGAATAATTGAGTGATGCTGGCACAATCTAGTAAATCAATGTTCTATCACTCCATAGCTTTTAATATGAGAAGCAAAAGTTTCTTTGTATTACGTTACAATGTATAAAAAAAACACCCCAGTAACAAGTGTAGACAAAAGGCGCTGAAGGGAACTCGGAATGTTACTGTGGCTCTGGGCACCGAGCAGTACTGGAAAACAGTTTCTGAATGTCCTTCAACCAGACTGAAGTGGCTGTTTGAGCGCAACTGAAGCATGAAACTGGCATGCAGCATAGTCACAATTGCATCCCACAAATATTTACAATTGCAAAGAAATCTATACAATTGCTGATAGAAAGGAAAGCAAACCCTGCCATGGCTGGGAGTCCTGGGAAATGAATGCACATATTAAAACATTTCTTGGCTTAGTTTCTCAGATTGTGTTGACATTTACCGCTGCCTGCCCTTCCGATTCAGCTATTGGGAGCAGAAGAATGTGAAACCTTTAGCACTGCTTGAAAAATGGGGCGCGTGATCTTCAACCAGTAGGTGAGGTGTTCAGCTATAGCCTTTTATGAAGTACGTATAATTACTGGTGCTTATTCACATAAGATTACTGGACTGTGTAATAGGAGGCAAATATTCAAATGCTTTATCTGAACATACAATTCCTTTGAACTCAATACACTTTAGTGAATTCATTCAAAGGATAAAATAAGAAATTAACATATGATGCCAATATAAGTATATAAATATATTTCAAACACCAAAAAAAGATGCTTGTTTTTTAAACAGATCATATAGATCCTACCTATAGTAGTAGGTAAAAATGTATCTGCTATTGTGCTAATTGCGTATACATTTCCAAATATTGTAATGCTGCATTCAGAAACATTTCAGAAAACTTCTGCAAATTGTTATCCCACACCAAAATGAAACACAAACTTTAAGTAACCTCAGGGTAAGGTGTGCATTCCCAATGATAAAATGCTCTTGGGAAAGCAAACAGATGTGAGGTCCATGGTTGAACGTGATGCCTTGGAAAGACTTCTAGGAAACATATTTGTGGCTAAACACACCTTAGATGGCAATAGATTTCCTCAGTCACACTTCAGCAAAATATAAGCTGCACTGGAGCACAATTGCAGCCAGATGGATTCATACATCACCTTTCATTATAATGGAGAAAACACGACCTATAAATGAGTGAAAATTGAAGTCTACCCAAGATACTTAAAAGTGGCAAAGCAGTCATGCTGTTCTAGTTTAGACTATTTGTTGAGATTTCAGAGATCACCAATAGACAATAAAACTACACAATAGGGAACCAATGCAACATATCATCATCATAAACTGCCACCCCATAACAATCAGAAACAGTGACAACATGTGACACTAGAAATGTCCTATTTCTGTTACCTAGGGCCCTATACATACATCACAGATCATTAGTGTACAGTATGTTCAGAATAAGTTATCCGCTGTTTAAAGAACAGCGGCCAGATGTAATGCAGTGCAAGGTGGGCAAAGCTCCAAGATTAGAGCAAAAATCGTATGTTTTTTTAAAGCAGTAAACATTTACACGACAAAACCAGGTTTTGGGGCCGCACTGCATTACATCCGGTGCCATATGTATAAACAAGTTTTTTTTTTTTTTTGGTGGTAGCTGCTTCTGCAGTAGAGTAACAATGGGCTTATGTTGCAGGAGCAAATCCAAAGCATACATTTGGGGCAATATGTAATAGCCTGCAATGTGCAGGCTGTGCGGGAAGTTCTGCGAGTCTGCCCGTATTTTAAAGCTGAAATCATTTACAAGGCAAAACCGACCTGGTTTTGCCTTGTAAATTGTTGCCGTTTTATAAATACGCCACAAATTATTACATATTGCCCTTGGTGTTAAATGTAAAGTCCACCAACATGCCAGTCTATTTATCAAAGGACCTTATTCTTAGTTGGTAGTGGAGCAAAACAGAGTAAGTAACTGTGCACGTTGGCAAAACTATGTTGCACTGCAGGTGGGGGAGGAGTAAAATGTGCAGAGATTTAGATTTGAGAGGGGTGTGTTCAAACTCAAATTGAAATTGCAGTGTAAAAATAAATCTGTCCAGCATATGTGAGCTACATGCAAACGCAGCCAGTATTTATCCTGCATTTTAAAAAAAATAGATGTATTTGCTCCACTTGCAGTGCAACATGGTTTGTCCAGGTGCACACTTGCTCTTTTTTTTTTGCTCTACTCCCACCTCAGAATCAAGCCCAAAGAGATGACTATTCTTCAAATATTTCTACATTTAAATTCTATCAACAAATGACTTTTCTTCTAACCTCCTGTTTTGTTACGTGACAAAGGGCCTGATTCAGTGAAGTACACAAAGCCAATGTTCCACGCAATGGAGTGATTTTTTGCAGAGTGCGCATGTGCTACATTTGTATTGCACATGCGTCAAGGTGACACTGCGAACCAAAGCGCAATGAGAACTTCTTCGCAAAGTGATTGATAACAAGTGACCGCTTGGGGGTGTTAACATGGTTTTAGTGGGTAGTGGTTGCTATGGCCGTTTTCGGGGGGGGTATCTGATGTCAGCTGCATACCTTAACATAGAAAAACATGGCGCCTGCGTGACTACTGCCGGGTCCAGTCTGTGAAGTCACAGGTCGCATGAATTGTGGTGGTTCACGTGGGCATCTTTTTTCATTTCTGGGCGGCAACTTCACTTGCTGATATCTGCAGTTGCGTTGCAGAGAAAATCACACTGGCAGCTGCATTAGCGTACGTCTCTGAATCTGGCCCAAAGGGTGGTATTCACTAACCTGAATGGCCTATTACACTTGCGGAAACACTTGTTTCCGCATATTTTAAGAAATGGGCCCATTCACCATAAGTGGTCCAATGTGGCCACCTAGTATTTATCAACTCCGAAAAGTTTTATTGTGGGAACCAACACCACCCATACGTCTGCTCCTTCCAAATAGATCTCTTTGCCTCTAGCGCTCTCTGTATTCTTTCATGAACTCAGTTCACATCTGCGCACTTACACTACTGTCTGTGCAAACTTTCACTACTGCTTATTAGCTGCTAAAGGTGCACCGATAGGGCTGCTTTTTGGAGAAACTGTTTGCAACTAGAGGAATATTGAATTACTTGGTATGACACAGTGTTAATCTTTTGATAAATAGAGAAGAGTTGAAAAAAAGATCTTTTGTCTAGTGAAAACACTTCAGAAATGGGCTTTTCTCAGCATAATAAACTGCAAATAAAGTGGTTGGTTTTCTGCGCACTTTAAGATAATAAATCAAGTGAGCAGTACATATATTAGCAACTTACACTTGTTCGCAGAAAGCTGTGATTTGTACTGTCCTCGAACCAAACGGCAGGTTGACCCTTCTCCATTGCAAACTCCACAATTATCCTCCTTTGCAGTGCTTCCTAGCTGGTGGTCACAACCAACAATCTGCAAACAAAAAGAAAGATGTAACGCTTCAGTTCGCTCCTTTGTTTTATGGTGCTGATAATTACTGTCACCAGAGACCTGTAGACCATGGCTTGAGCCAAGTAGTAACATGCTGGACTCAAACAGAAATCCTCATCTAAGAACTGACACCGATTCAAGATCTGTACACGAGCAATTGCTTTTGCCATATCAAATAAAAATACATAGTCTGGTTTTATGGGAAATCACAGGTCTTACTTCATTGGCTTCATGGGAAATATTATTGAATGCAAAAGCAGCCTACAATACAGCATAAAGGAATGCATATAAAAAGATGAATGCATAAAACACACAGCTGTGCATTCACAGTGGTCGATAAATGTATGAGGCCCTGTCTCACAGTACTTAAATCTAGTAGATAGTGAGAATTTTGCTTTGGCGCTAAATACTCTTAACTCCTCAACATTTTGATTATTCTAGTTGTGGCAGCATTAAAAATGTCATGTGACTAGCTACTTTAATGAGAATAATATCTATTATATGAATTAGAATATAGTTACCACCTTTCCAATTTCTGTTTCCTCAACAGGTGGTGTTACCAGGAGGCATGATCAGAGGAGTGACCATTACAGCTATTTCATTTGTAAAAATGTCAAGTAATTTTTTTTACCACGCTAATAAAAAGCCCCCTCATATCCCTTTATACTGTATGTCAGCCCATATATAGGAGGAGGATGAGGCAATGTCTCTTCACGCCCCCTATATGTGGCTGAGCCCCCTCTTGCATATATATTTAAGATCTCTCATTCTTCTGCGTTTGCCTAGAGTCCCCTTATGCCCTTACATGTGCAAAGCGCCGTCATACCCCTTTATATCCTACAGCATGCCTACTGTTTACATGCCAGAGCCCCCTCCTGCCCGGCACCCCAGACCATTTCCCCGTTATATTCCATGGCCCTCGAATATGTCAGAGTTTCCCATGCCCTTATATGACAGCACAGAGCCTTATCATGCCTCTGTATATGCTAGATCATCCTCATGCCCTTATATGTCTGCCCAGAGCCCACTCATGTTCTTACATGTCTACCCAGAGCCCTGTCATACCCTTATATGTCTGCCTAGAGACCCCTCATGCTCCTTTATATGTCAGAGCCCCCTAATGTCTGCCAAGAGAACCTTCATACCATTATATGTCAGGCCAGGGCCACTTCATTTCCCTTTATATGCCAGAACTCCCTTATTCCCGGGGCTGCAGCCTATTGACCATTTCTAAACCCAAGCCCCTAAAATGCCAGAGCTCATCCAGCCCTAATATGCTGCTAGTAGCCAGCCAGGTCTCAGATATTACCTTTAGCTTCACCGTCAAATTTTTTAAAAAGCTCCTAATCATATCCAAAACACCCTTTCTGGCTTCCACCACACATACACTAGCTCTTCGCCCGCAGCCCAAACGATCACTCGGCAGTGGTAGGCTGCAGGACAATGCTGGAGGTGGAGTGGTATGGTGGTGCACTGATAGTGGTCTGGTGATACACTGACTGTCAAATCCCTAGCACCATGTTCCATGGGATTTACTTTATAGTGACCAGGACTATACAGCCTCCATACCCCGGACATCATTGCTGATTTCCACACTGTGCGGCGGTATCCCGGACAGGTGATAACTGTATTTAAACATAATTGTATTGGTTTATTAGGGTTACGTTCAAGATCCCGGCTGTCAGATCCCAGCAGCTGAAATTCCGAAGCTGGAATCCCAACAACCATCAGAAAACCGAGGCTGGAATCTAGAAAATGTCAGGATCCTGATGCCGGAGTCCTGACACCTGGACACCTAAAGATAAGAATAGGATAAGCTGTGGGAGGGAGGGGGGGAGGTTAGGCTGCGGTGGGTAGGGAGGTTAGGGTTTGGCTGTGGGGAGGGGGGGTGTAGGTTTAAGCACTAATGGAGAGGGTTAGGGCCAGGCTGCGGTAAGGGAGGGTTAAGGTAGTGAGTTCAAATGCTTAGCTCACCCCTGTCGGGATCTTCAGCATCGGGATGCTGCAGTTGGTATTCTGACTGCCAGCATCTCGTCAGCCGGGATCTCATACCGAACCCGTTTATTACCTTTGAAGATGTCTCAGGCTGTCATGAGCATGGTAATTAGTTATGCATATTTGCTATATTTACAAACCTTACTTTTTGGAAATCCTGAATAAACAGCAAGTTATGGAAAAACCCTAATTTTGACAAAACTAGAAAACAATATGATGTGAATCAGTGCTGGGCAACAGGCAGCTCTCCAAGCCTCTATATGTACCTCTAGTCCCTTACTGCTTTACATACAGTATCAATAATCCATTTATCATCCATTTATTACTGACAAGTTATGGCCCCTGCTCTGTCCCCCTGACTAATAATGGCCACTGGGTCCTGTGGGAACTCCTCTGGTGGGAAATATTGGTCTGTAGCAGTCGTGTATCTGTGTAGTAGGTGAAGAGCCTAGTGCATAGGTCTGCAAACTCAGTCCTCATTACCCCACACAGTGCATGTTTTGCAGGTAACCCAGCAGGTGCACAGGTGTATTAATTACTCACAGACACATTTTAAAAGGTCCACAGGTGGAGTTAATTATTTCACTTGTAATTCTGTGAGGAGACCTGCAAAACATGCACTCTGTGGGGTAATGAGGAAGGAGTTTGCAGACCAATGGCCTAGTGTCTACAGACACTGATGACAGACAGTCACATCCAAAATATTTCCAGGCTCCAGCCATTGGTCCTGTTTATCACAAAGGATTGACAGTCTCTGAGACCTTTGCGCAGTCAGGAGTAAGGGTAAGAGAGTAAAGTGACCTGTCCTGGATCCTACTGGAGAACTTGCGGCAGCCAGCCAACCTGAGACACCCTCAGGCGATGAGACACCAATTCCTCTGTAGTACGGATATTGAAAAAACAAAATGAAACCCCCCCCCCACAAATATATAAATGAAATTACCCATTGTATCCTATAGGCTACACACCGCAACATTTACCAATAGTGATCTCTCCCCAGCAATTGCACTTGCGGATGTGTGTTCTGATTATAGCACGGGCACATTGGGATGGAAAACCAGCCTGGGAAATTTATGGAAGCAACCGTAATGGGGGTGGGGTTGTGTTTTGGTGGTGGAATTTGTTAAGGCAGCAGGGTTCCTCCTCATATGGTCTGATCCGGAGTTAGAAGTAGTAGCGGCCTTCCTTAATTCTTTTGCTGCAGTTGCGTCTGCAACGTCATGCTAATAAAGCTACAATGCCCTTCCCTGTATACATCCGTGCATCCAAATATGCAAGGACTGAGATGCCCACTGTCAGTGTTTACAGATGATACAATCATGCTTTGTGCATCTTATACTCCACCATCCGACACTTGCTAGCCTTGTGCTAGGTGCAGATCATCCGTCTGAGTATGGCCTCCAATGTGAGCAATTCAACATTTCTATACGTAACCACTTTCAGCAACTCAGACATACTACATAACATCTGCGTCTAATTAACCAGCCATCTGTAACTACACAGGAAAGTCTAACACATTGCTAATACACTTCTGGGTGCCTATGTCCTACTCTGTATGAACACCATCATGGTGCATGCATTTGCGATGCAACTCAGATGCAAGGACAGATGAAAAACATTGCACAAGAAAAAAATAAAACACATTGATGCCCACAGAAAAAAACACACACACACTGGCCCCAACGGGAAACAATAGAACAAATTGGCCCCCACAGGAAAAAAACCCTAAATGTATAATATAGATTTTGGTATTATAATTTGTTTCCAATTTCCACTGCTGTTTGAAAGGCCCATTGACACCAAGATGTGTTAGAAATCTTGCTGTACAATCTATATATTAATTTATTGATTAACATTTATGAAGCGCTAGCATACTCCATTGCACGCTCTTTTAAAATCTGTCAGGAGAAGATTGGGAACTGAAAAAAATTATAGAAGTGGTCTTACATAGACAGCACCAGAGGTATACTGTGTAACCATGGCGGCAGCACCAACCCTTACATGTCAAAAAACAAAACAGACCTCACATGCACATTGGCCCACTAGGATCTTCCTTGTTAGCCCTATGGCCAATCCGCTCCTGGATGGCAGCGTATGTGCAGTTGCGCAGTCGGCCCTCAAACCAGAAAGCAAAGTGATCATGTTTATTTTTACGCATAGCAGATCCTACCAAAACTCCTGTCCCTGCATTTATTTTTTTAATACATCTGGCCAATCCTTAATTTCTTATTGCCGTAATACAAAATTATAATTATCCAGTCTAAACCCCAATAAATTATAAATAGACATTTAGACTCTGTACTATCATTCATCAATGCCCCTTAGACCCTTTTTATTTTTAAGTACCTGTGGAGGAATGTGCTTTGTGTTGGTTAATTTTTACATAATAGTAAAATTGTCTTACTCAACTGAACATATCAGCATAATAATGAGTGCAAATACTGCCATAACTATTAGAAGTTGCCTACAAACTCTTATATATTTTAAGTGTTTGAATATATCTGTATGAGAAGGAAGAGTAGGAAAAGAAAAAAGAGGTGGAGGGAAAGGAGGAAGAGATGGAGTAGAAGATTAAGGAAAAAAAAAAACCCTCAAGCTAGAGATGGACATCCGAAGCATTGAATGGTAGCCAGGAATCCGACATCAAACTCAGTGATGTGATGGCACTAGCCATCACATTGCAAACATCTGATGGTATTACCATTGCGATGCTTAGACTTTGCACATGCACAGAAGTAGTAATAGCTTCGCGCATGCGCGCTAGCTGAGCTACGGACACCACTTCCGGGTGTCCACAGCTGAAAAAAGAATAGTCAGCCATCGGATGTGCATCAGAAAGCTGCATCCGGTGGCTGACATTCATCAGAATCCCACAATTTGATGGAAAATATATTCCCATTGAATTTAAATCACTGATGGTTGCTAACCATTTGATTCCGATGTCCATCCGTGCGTCAAGTTTAACAGGTTAACCGGATGGGAACTACTCTGTATAAAATTATTGTGACTGTTCCAGCATTACCCCTAACCATCAGAAGCTGGTCCCCCAGAAATAACACTGACTTGTTTGGTGTCATTTGTAATACTTAACTTACATTAAAACACCTGCTAGTACATTGTTATGGAAAGATGTCTCTTTCATTTATTGAATTAATTACTTAGAGTAAGGGTAATCTGCAGCCCTTTTAAATGTTATAGGGGCCAATAGGGCCACCTATGTGCCCCCTGAAAAGTAGCTGGTGTCTATCACTAAAGTAATCCCATTAGAGATTAATACAAGCATTAAACACTCTAATTTAATGTAGTATACACACAGCTTTACCAGATATATTCATGTTCTTTGTACTTGCTAGTGGATATATGTGCTGCGGTGGTATCTTTTGTGGAAGATTTCATTTGAACAGGATTATAAATCTACCTTGGTGAAGTGGGACGTACCTTGTGCATAGCAAGATAGTGACAATTATATGAAGGACTAAGTGCCAGAACTGCTAAAATGAGATTTAGTTTTGCAGACAGGATATTAAAATAAGCTATAAGAAGTAGAGAAAGACCATATGTGAAGGCATTCAGGATTTTGCGGGCGGTGCAGAGCCTTTAAGGTCAAGCCAGACTCAAGTGTAACTTTTCCAGTAATTTAACTTACCGTACTTTTTTTTTTGCACTGTCTCACTGCATAATATAAAGCATGAACATTATTCTGCGTACGTAAATCAATGTATTTAAAATCTTAACATGACATAAATTTAAAATGAAAGGTAGACCCAATGTCTGTTTACTATCCTGAGTTATATAACAGCCAAATAAGAGGAAAAAGTACAGTGCATTAGGAGAAAGGGAAAATCTAAACGACTGAAGGGGAGGCCCAAATGTGATAGCAAACAGTGCTCTGAGCTGTCTATTACATTTTAATTACAGTAACTATCCCAGAGGAATCACGGACATAGAACACTAATTAGTGTCATGTACCTATTTACATATGGTACATAAAAAAAACACCTTTTTTTAGCATCCAAAATGATCCACAATGTGACAGGGGTGGGTAGATTACAAAATAATAAAATATTCTATATATTCTATGCCAGAAGATAGTGCAACATACACCCCGAGGTTTCACCTGAAAAATGTACAATTGTAACAGAAAGGAGAAGGAACACTAGAATAATTACAATCAATTAAATGTATTCTTGATGTTTTGCATCCTGCTTAGTCAAGAGGCATAATAAAATAAATGACATCTACGGAAACCCACTATTTTTCAATATAGGTTACATATGCATTCCTCCTCACATTCCTCCTAAAAAAATCTGTGTTAACAATACAGGCCACAAACCCATTCTACAAAAACTAAACCCCAATAAACTCAAACTATGCTCAATTTGGGTGCCCCATTTTCAGTAGAGTACTCCCTTTCAGCTACTAAAAACTGTATTATTCCACAGCAAGCAGGACTGTTAAAAGGTTTGCCTACAGTACTTGTATGTGTCAGCTATCCCACAGCCGGCAGTATGCACTTCCTTTGATTTATGTTTTCTGATCATTTTACCTGACATTGCATTTATTTTAAACCATCCATACTTGGAAATACACTTGCAGTCCAAAAAATGTTGGGGAAAACTGCTGTCACTTCAGATGAAATCATAGCCGGAAGGCACGAACCAGACCACTGCCCGCTTCCAGAGAAAGAGGCCTCGGATGTCATGACTGTTTTCTCACCCACTTGATTAAACATCTTTATTTGTACTTGTGTCAAACATTTAACAGCATCATTTACCCACAGTTGTTTTTGTGCATGTTTGTTTAACTTCTTTTTTGCTGCCTTTTTCTAAGACCTGACCCTTTTTCTTTTTAACAGAGGCCTTCATTCCTTCTGGCCTCAGGCAGTCCCACATCTTTAGCTACTGCTGTACCTTGGCTGACCCTGTGCAACCAGAGATGATGAGGCAAGAAGAAGGATGAGGCAGTGGCACAGGGGGATACTATGCAATTAGCATCACCAAGCAAATGCAGTCTCTTTTTGTTTGTGTTCTGTAGTGCTCTTTATCATGCTGTTTAACATGAGCGCATTGAGGCTCAAATCGTAATATAAACACAACATTCGTTTTACAGTTAGTTCCTTGATTCTTCGTAGCTACATCAGGTCATGTGTCTCTCACACTGACCTAGAAACAATTTGTTTTAAATGTTCTTTGTAATAACAGTGACAGTATGTATATACATATATAATGAGTAATGGATTCTAGTGTAGAGAACAGCTAAGTAATTGGTTCTAATTTTACAGTTGTGACATCAACCCAACTACAATATATAGATTTGCAGTTATTCGGGCTATGAATGACTCCATTTGTATACTAAATGTATACAAATGGCTATGAGATCCAATTTCTAACCATTCTATTAATTTTGGCGCAAAAAGGCAACACAGTTGGCATCATGGTTAGCATTACTTCCTCAAATCACTGAGGTCATGAGTTCAATTCCCGGTCATGGCCGATCAGTGTAGAGTTTGTATTTTCTCCTTGTGTTTTCCCCAGGTGCTCCAGTTTTCTCCCATACACCAACAACATACTAGTACATTGGTTCTCAAACTGTGTGCTGTGGTACCCTGGGGTGCCTCAGAACACTTGCAGGGGTGCCTTGGATTGGTGGTCCAGGACCAATTTAAATTATTTATGATCAATGTAATAGTCAAAACCAGTGCTGGCGGCTGCTAATCATAAAATATGTGGACAAACAGAAGCAAATCTTATTCCTCATCACACAATTCAATCTTAGGATGACATATAAACACAATTTACTTAATTTAATATTTCTTTATAAAATTCTCAATAAAAAACTTTTGGTGTAGGGGTGCCGTGAAAAAAATACTGATACTCTAGGGCGCCGTGATTCAAAAAAGTTTGAGAACCACTGTACTAGTAGGTAAATTTGCTGCTGACAAATTAACTGTAGTGCAGCATGTTTGTCCATGTGATATTGAATATAGGGGCTAATTCAGTAAGGATAGCAAATTATGCTAATCACCAGAATTTGCTATCCATTGGATCGCATGCTGGGTGCCGCCCATCGCTGGGCAAGACCTCCCAGCATGCTGACCGGCGCCTCCCCCCTTGATGAAGCAGAAATTGCGAGCGCCTCGCAATTTCTGCTTCATCATAAAAATTCTTGATGCCTCCTGCCGGCGCAGCTTAGCTGAGCCCGCAGGAGACCCAGCGCCATCTTACCCATCGCTACGGCTGCATGTGATGTCACACAGCTGCCGCGATCACACCCACAACATGACCCCGTTCGCGCTGCCCTGCTGCCCCCGCAACACTCTGTCTCCTTCCTGGAAACGGAGCGTTACCGCCCCTCCCCCCCCCTGTGCACGCCCCTCGACCGCCTCTGCCTGATTGACAGGCAGAGGCGATCGCTTTTTCTGCGGCCGCCACGCAGGCGCTGCGCATGAGCCCGTGGGACCATTGTGAAAATTGCGGTTGGATCACGGTTTGTGATCCAACCTGAATTAGCCACATAGTGTGTAAGCTCCGCAGGGGCAGGCAGTCATGTGATTGACTTCAAATATTCTCTTTAAAGCACTGCATAATATGTATGCACAATAATAATAATCTGTATCATCATCATGTTAAATATAATAAAAGCGTGATCAACTTCAGTTAAAAGAGACACTGTATCAAAACCTTAAGAACAACACATGCACTGTTTCTGGCTGTTAGGTTACCATAAGCCATTTCAAGACTTGTCTCTTTATCTGCTCAAAGGGTCATAAAGGCAGGTGTATTCCTGGTGTGTCACCGGGTGGGCTGAAGCAGATCCTTTCCAGTTATACTAATGTTTAAACAAGAGTTTTGATTATATAAAGTATATGAAAAACACAAAAAATATATTATAAAGATCTTTTTATAACTCTAATGATTTTATAGTCAAATCTCTGGAGTGAAAAGTCTATGGCAGGTGAGGCAGTACCTTTTCTGCACATCTCAGATCAAATCTCATCAATTTCCAGCAGTATATACTGCTGCACCTGTGTATAATGCCTACATGCACCCTTTGGCTCATATATTTGGCGGTATTCAAATGATATATCACGCCCAATCTCCTTTCTAAAGTGATCCCCTTTATTACGCATACTGCACCCATACTAATCAGGTTTAGTTGCGTAAAGGGTTGTGCGCCCTCGCTATCCCAGAGGTAGCGAGCTGAAATGATTATACAGTACCACACCCGTCAGCAGAAACAGAATGGGAGTAGAAGGGGGTGAAAGAATTGAATACCACCCATTGTGTGTAAATCTGGCTTTGGTACTAGACGGTGCCTCCTCAGCCATTTACCTCACCACACGTCCCTGGACAACACTATAGCTACAGTACATAGGACATGCTCAGTGCCTATCTTCCCACTCTGCTAAGGCACTCTGCACTCTCTGCTCATGTATTTCTCAGGTGACTAGTGAGCTTACGATGGGCAGATTTAAAGGGGTCTATTCATTATGTTAAAATGTAAGGGGTGAAAATGAAGTTCTGAACAGGCTGCAAGTTGAGTAAGCATTTCAGAGGCATTCACTAAACCTCATTAACAGAAGTATCACTTCTGAAAGGCTGCTCTTTTTGCAGGGTCAGCTTTTTGGAATTGTGATACTTTCCCCACTACACCTGTGGTGTCCATAGAAATTTCCTCACACTGTTCATGCACCATTAAAATGTATGCCACCGTTGTCTGTACCCTCACCTGCTAGCACCCCCTGCTCCCCCACGGCTAGCCCGCCACTGTCTGTAACCACTGACCCCCCCATGCTCAGAATTACAGCCGCCGCTGTCTGATACACACGCACCGTGAGACCCCAGAATGTGCAAAGAGATTTAGGGTTTAGAAAGGCATGTCATAACTGACCTCTAGGTTGCAATGTACAGTAAAACAGAGCTGTGCGGTATTCATGAGCTACTGTACATGTAATAACAGTCAGTATATACCCTGCATGCATAAAATAAATCAAAGTATATGCACAGTATGTCCAGGTGCAACATTGTGTTTTTTTTAGTTGCTTTGCTCCCTACTTTGGATCAGCACCATAACGTAGGCCTATATAGTAGTTGCCACATAGATGCACCTGTTAAAATTTGTCAGGATCACATGTTGGTTAACCATGTAAAAAGCAGGTGAATTAAGGGCCACATTTAGAAGGGGAATTCAATAGACGCAAGGTTTAGCAAATTAAAAAACCTTGCCTAATGCGCGTCTAATTTTTTATTACCGCAGATAAGCGTTTTCCTGATACCCACGGTATCCAATTAAAAAAATGGTTGCATGGTTTTCAGAGCTGAAAACCCTGCAGTGCAAGTGAAAATTGATATTCACCTGTCTGGTGGTCTCCGTGACTCCCAGAGGTCCACCCTTCATCTTTATTTTGGGGAGGGAGCTGCTGTGAGGCTCAAGGGCTGCTGGGATATTTAGTTCTTCCAGTCCCTGCCTCTGGAATGATAACAATACATGGGGAGGAAGGGTAACACCAGTGACATGCGGTGAGGTGAGGCCGAGCCTTTCCTGTCATACTAATGGCAGACACTAGGGTAGGGTGCAGAGGGGCTGCGAGGTCCCTCTGTGATTGGTGGCTGCTAAAAGACTATCTTCCAGCACCACCCACTCTGCATTTCTGCCTGGTCACATTGCTTGCCCCCAGGTCACATAAGGCACAGCCTGGTGTGGTCGCAAACAATGCAACCACGCCAGGCAAGTGTTTAATAATGAAAACGTCACCAAAAATATTCTGTAATGTAGTGGAAACTAGACTTACCTTTTTTCTCTTCTTTCTCGCTCCAATGTAGTCCAAGGGGTTGAAAAAACAGCCTTATTGCAGCACAAAGGATTGTAACTAGAGGATCTGAGGCAAATGCGCTAAGGATGGCAATTCACCTACTTTACAGACTGGAAGCAATCAAAGGTCTTATGGAAGATTGGTTGCCTGTCTATAAAGTAGTTAGCCAATGTTAGCTCAAAAAGAAGATGACTATTGACTGCACAAAGATACACTTAGGGCACATAGTAGGAAGTATTGGTGGTCACTCTTTGCACCCATGCACGCTGTAAAACACCGAGCAGCATGTATCTTACAATATGTGCACTTCTGTATTGAGCATTCCTGAGGTTTTATCCATAAATTCCCTTAATCTCCAATTGTATAAAGAAAACATATGTTGAAGGCTTTACTTTTCTCAATGTAATGTCTCACTTTACTTTACTAATGGATGTAGAAAATAGCCTATTAGAATATTGTTGCACTACAAGCATTAGCGGAGGGTAGCCAAATATACTTATCAGTGTGTGAAAGCTGCTTGAAAAATCCAAGCTTGAAAAATATATTGTTCTGGCTGAAACCATTGGTTTGTGCATTTACAAGTTTGTACCTTCCCAAGGGTGGGTTACATTGCAAGGGAGTAAAATAATGACTTTAACTGCGGACAGTAAAAAATGTTCTACTTGCCCTGAATTTTATCCACTCCTAATCTACAATAAATGTAAACAATGTTGTTATTCTCTGACATTTCCCACCCAGTGTTACTGGGTAATAAATTACAGGCCTCTGGCAAAAGAGGAATTAACTGTAATGAAATAAAATTCACAAAAGACAAAATGCCTAATAGCACAGACGGCGGCGGTTAATTTGTTAAAAGAAAAAAAGGAAATCTAGTTCATGAAAGGATTGCACAAGGAAATTATGACAGATAATGTAACAATTCTATCACTGCATTTCTTTTCACACTGTGCAAGTTGTACTGCTGTTAGAGCCTTAGAAAACAAAGGAAAGGATAACAGCTAATCCCAATTGGCAAAGTTAATACAGTCATTTGGCAGGGGAGACTGCATCTAAGGCCTCAGTGCAGACATTCTCAGGGCTGAACACCTGACACGCCACGCTGCACATTTTAAATCCTGCTTGTTGACATCCAAATAGGATTAAAATATATGTAGATTTTCTACTTAACAGCCTCCTCCTCCCATTTATGACAACTGGCATATTATACATGTGAAATTATTTCCAGCAGAGGTGAGAGTATTATATCTGCATTCGTTTAGCCAAAGACAGTGAAATGTCCACTTATTGTCTGTGATCATCAGATGATATCAACCTGCACTACACTAGTAGACATGGCTAAAGCAGTAGGGCATTTAACACGCTCAATCTGCCCCATAATGACACCTACACACTTGGGAATAGAGTCCCCTCTTTCAGACAAGGGGCCTGATTCAGAGTAGTTCTATGGTTTGTGTACTACTCCAATAGCAAGTGGAATATGCCTGTACAGAAAAGGTCAGCAATTGGTGCTTTCAGTGCCCCCAAGCTGCAGCATGATTGACATGCTGTGGCCATATGGAGGGCAGAGTAGGGGCAGCAAGGGAAACCATTCTACAAAACAGGGGGTAACACTACATTTTGTAGGTGTGCCTTGTGTACCACAAAAGAGCTTCTTTTTGATCCCTTGGATCAACCCTTTGAGTAGAGGCCTTGGATAGGGTGTGATTTCCTGGCCCCGGCAGAGTGAAAATACCCACTATCCTGTGTAACCTGGGGGTTGCTCAGATGAGCGTTGTTTTCGTAGAGTGATTCCATGCTGCGTCCTTGGACTTCCTGGCTTCTTTATTATTGGTACCTTATAATGCTGCTGTGTTACACAATAAGCTAACACATTTTCTCCAATAATAGGATAACAGCTATTCTACATCTTTACATGTTCCCTACAGTATGCCCACCTTTCCAGTGGTGGATTTCCCACTAGGCACCCGAGTAGGCACCTGAGGAACATGACTAGGGGTGACACTTGCTGGGGGGCGGGGGGTTCACAATATGCTCACTTGCACGAGAGCCCTGCTAGGCCGATGGGCAGATGAGGCCAAATTATTCTTTTTTAGGTTTTGTCAATATGACCTTTTTTATTTTGTAACTGGTGAGGGAGGTCAGTAAATTGGGGTGGTGTGGTGGGGGAGGGAGATTGGTGCTGCTTTGGCAGTCCGATAAGCCCCAACAAGAAGGGGTTAGTGACATGGGGGGCGCAACCGATAATGTTGCATACACACTTATCGATCATCGTCTGGATGTGTTATGCCTAATGTCACAATTCGGCGGACATTTACATGTGCCTGTGTACAATATATCTACATATATATCGGCCAGTGTGTACCCAGCCATAGGTTCTCATGATTGGAGCATTAGAAGGAAAAGATACAAGCATTACAAAGCATATTTGAGTGCATATGACAGCTTCCCAATGCGTCAACCCTAAAAAATGCTGCACAATATTGTTTTGTGCTAGAACATTTCATTTAAGTAATGTCTTTAGATTAAGTGTGAGTTAGGATTATTTTCTACACATTGAACGGCTGGAATGAAGACATATGCAACCAGACAGTAAGATATGTATACTCTGATCATCATGTTCCTATATTCCTATTCAACAACTAAAAAACAAATTATTCAGTTTGGCGTGTAAGGACTGCTGATGTCAAAATATGCATTTTGATGAGTTTTTCACATGTCTGCATCAATAGCAAATATGAAGGCACATTCTTACTGTACTCACACAGCATCTGTTCTCCTCTAAGCTGCCTTTCCAGATGTAAAAAACTTTTTAGAGTGTAACCCTTAGGCCAGGGGTCAGGGAACTTTTTCACCTTTTACCCCAAAATATATTTAGATACGCCAACATTACCCCCTTGATTTGAAATGAAGGAAATAATATATAATCCTAACCCTTTCCCCGCCGCCTAAGCCTAAACCCCCACCACCCATGGCTTACCTGCCTGTTCTCCCAGTGCACGCTCTTTTGGGATCTCGGCGGTTGGGATTCTGAACACTGGGATGGTGATTCTTGTCGGGATTCCGACATCAGCATTTCGCCTGCTGAGATACAGACCCCCGGGATCCTGACTGGATCCCTTGTTATATGCAAAACGAAACTAACATTATTTGTTTTAATAGAAGGTACAGCATGACGCAGATAAAACAGTATTCAAATGTGTTGAGTAAATATACATACAGATGGCCTACAGTATTTGGACACACCCCTAATCAGTGTGTTTGACCAATTAAGCCACAGTCTTTGACTAATTAGGCCACATTCATTGTCAAGAAGCAAGCATACAGTCTTGCAATCTCCAGTCAAACATTAGCAGCAGTAGAATGGTAGAAATTCCTGCCCTGCTACAGCTGCCTGGTCATATATACAGTATGTGCTGTTATTGTGAAGTGGAACTTTCTAGTAGCAAAGACAGCTCAGCTTTGAAGTGGTAGGCCACACAACCTCATGTACAAATTGTCTGTGCTCGTTTGCAACATTCACTACAGAGTTCCAAACTGCCTCTGGAAGTACAAGAACTGTTCATTTGGAGCATTATGGTTTGGGTTTCCATGGCCGCACACATGTCTCAGATCATCATGTGCAATGCCAAATGTCGGCAGGACTGGTGTAAAACACACTGCCAATGAACTCTGAAGCAATGAAAATGCATTCTCTGGAGTGACTGATCAAGCATCACTATCTGGCAGTCTGACAGACAAATCTGGGTTTGGTGGATGCCAGAACGTTTCTTGCCCAAGTAGATACTGCCAACTGTAAAGTTTGGTTTGGCATGGGCCCCTTAGTTCCAGTTAAGGCATACAGATACAGGGATATTTTAGAGAATTGTGTGCTCCCAACTTTGTGGCACCAGTTTGAGGAAGGCTTTTTCCTGTTTCAGCAACGCTCCCTTGCACAAAGCGCAGTCTACAAAACAAAAATGGTTTGCAGAAGAACATGACGGGACTGCACAGAGTCCATACAGCATTGGGATTAACAGGACCACTGACTGTAAGCCAGGCCTTATGGTTGGATGGATGTGAATAACCACAGCTATTTTCCAAAATCTAACGGAAAGATTAAAAATAAGAATTTACTCACCGGTAATTCTATTTCTCGTAGTCCGTAGTGGATGCTGGGAACTCCGTAAGGACCATGGGGAATAGACGGGCTCCGCAGGAGACTGGGCACTCTAAGAAAGAATTAGGACTACTGGTGTGCACTGGCTCCTCCCTCTATGCCCCTCCTCCAGACCTCAGTTAGGGAAACTGTGCCCGGAAGAGCTGACACAACAAGGAAAGGATTTGGAATCCCGGGTAAGACTCATACCAGCCACACCAATCACACCGTACAACTCGTGATACTATACCCAGTTATTGTTAGTATGAATAACAACTGAGCCTCACTAAACAGATGGCTCATAACAATAACCCTTTAGTTAGGCAATAACTATATACAAGTATTGCAGACAATCCGCACTTGGGATGGGCGCCCAGCATCCACTACGGACTACGAGAAATAGAATTACCGGTGAGTAAATTCTTATTTTCTCGGACGTCCTAGTGGATGCTGGGAACTCCGTAAGGACCATGGGGATTATACCAAAGCTCCCAAACGGGCGGGAGAGTGCGGATGACTCTGCAGCACCGAATGAGTAAACTCAAGGTCCTCCTCAGCCAGGGTATCAAACTTGTAGAATTTTGCAAACGTGTTTGATCCCGACCAGGTAGCAGCTCGGCAAAGTTGTAAAGCCGAGACCCCTCGGGCAGCCGCCCAAGAAGAGCCCACCTTCCTCGTGGAATGGGCTTTTACTGATTTAGGATGCGGCAGTCCGGCCGCAGAATGTGCAAGTTGAATCGTGGAGCAGATCCAGCGAGCAATAGTCTGCTTAGAAGCAGGAGCACCCAGCTTGTTGGGTGCATGCAGGATAAACAGCGAGTCAGTCTTTCTGACTCTAGCCATCCTGGAAACATAGATTTTCAGGGCCCGGACTACGTCCAGCAACTTTGAAGCCTCCAAGTCCCGAGTAGCCGCAGGCACCACAATAGGTTGGTTCAAATGAAACGCTGATACCACCTTAGGGAGGAATTGGGGACGAGTCCTCAATTCTGCTCTGTCCATATGGAAGATCAGATAGGGGCTTTTACAGGACAAAGCCGCCAATTCTGACACCCGCCTAGCCGAAGCCAAGGCCAAAAGCATGACCACTTTCCACGTGAGATATTTTAATTCCACGGTCTGAAGTGGCTCAAACCAATGTGATTTTAGGAAATCCAACACAACGTTGAGATCCCAAGGTGCCACAGGGGGCACAAAAGGGGGCTGAATATGCAGCACTCCCTTAACAAACGTCTGAACTTCAGGCAGTGAAGCCAGTTCTTTTTGAAAGAAAATAGACAGGGCCGAAATCTGGACTTTAATGGATCCAATTTTAGGCCCATAGTCACTCCTGACTGTAGGAAGTGCAGAAATCGACCCAGCTGAAATTCTTCTGTGGGGGCCTTCATAGCCTCACACCAAGCAACATATTTTCGCCATATGCGGTGATAATGATTTGCTGTCACATCTTTCCTAGCTTTTATCAGCGTAGGAATGACTTCAACCGGAATGCCCTTTTCCATCAGGATCCGGCGTTCAACCGCCATGCCGTCAAACGCAGCCGCGGTAAGTCTTGGAACAGACAGGGCCCCTGCTGTAGCAGGTCCTGTCTGAGAGGCAGAGGCCAAGGGTCCTCTGAGATCATTTCTTGTAGTTCCGGGTACCAAGTCCTTCTTGGCCAATCCAGAACGATGAGTATAGTTCTTACTCCTCTCTTTCTTATTATCCTCAGCACCTTTGGTATGAGAGGAAGAGGAGGGAACACATAAACCGACTGGTACACCCACGGTGTCACTAGAGCGTCCACAGCTATTGCCTGAGGGTCCCTTGACCTGGCGCAATATCTTTTTAGCTTTTTGTTGAGGCGGGACACCATCATGTCCACCTGTGGCCTTTCCCAATGATTTACAATCAGTTGGAAGACTTCTGGAAGAAGTACCCACTCTCCCGGGTGGAGGTCGTGCCTGCTGAGGAAGTCTGCTTCCCAGTTGTCCACTCCCGGAATGAACACTGCTGACTGTGCTATCACGTGATTTTCCACCCATCGGAGAATCCTTGTGGCTTCTGCCATCGCCATCCTGCTTCTTGTGCCGCCCTGTCGGTTTACATGGGCGACCGCCGTGATGTTGTCTGACTGAATCAGCACCGGCTGGTTTTGAAGCAGGGGTCTTGCCTGACTTAGGGCATTGTAAATGGCCCTTAGTTCCAGAATATTTATAAATACTTTCTTTTCTAGAAGCTCAGGAGAGCCCCTAGTGTGCAACCAGCTCGAGCCGGGCACAGATTCTAACTGAGGTCTGGAGGAGGGGCATAGAGGGAGGAGCCAGTGCACACCAGTAGTCCTAATTCTTTCTTAGAGTGCCCAGTCTCCTGCGGAGCCCGTCTATTCCCCATGGTCCTTACGGAGTTCCCAGCATCCACTAGGACGTCAGAGAAAGGCAGTTAAGGCCAAATCCATATGAATGCTCAATGTACTGAAAAGATAAGCTCATTGAGCACACAGGTGTGATGCTCGGTCATGGCCATGTAGTGTGGGCATCTATTCTATAAATTTATATTATATAAATAATATATATATATATATAGATATAGATATACAGTATATATATATATATATATATATATATATAGAGAGAGAGAGAGAGAGAGAGAGGGGGGGGGGGGTACTTGAAAAAGGGGGCATTCCAGTATAAGGTATTCGTATATATATAGAAGAGGGTGCCAGAACGGTCTATATAGCTTGACTAAGGACATTTGTGGGCCAAAATGTTGCTGTTTCTGCAAATAAACATGAGTACTAATGTAATTGATGATATTGGGGTGCTGTTCTATTCCTGTTGCTAAATGAATGATAGAAAGATAGATAGATAGATAGATAGATAGATAGATAGATAGATAGATAGATAGATAGATAGATAGAAAATGGGGGAATCGGCCTAGCAAGTCATCAGGATTTTCACTATATTGTGTACTGGTCTTTAGAATGCTCCTTGTATTACACTGCAGTTATTAGAATGCTTTATATATTACATTACAGTCACCAGGATGATCTCTGTATTTTATGACAGTCACTTGAATGCTCTCTGTATTGTATGACTATTACCCGGATATTCTAATAAATAGAAAAGTAATACGTTGTTGTCTGTATTAAATATTGTTCATTTGAATGCTCTCTGTACTGTATTTCTAGGATGTTCTCTAGTCTCTTTATCAGTCACTAGGAGTCTCTGTGCTGTATGACCTTTACTATGATGTTCTCTGTATTGTATATAGGTCACTAGGATGCTCTAGGTGCTGTATAAGAATCACTAAAATGCTCTCTCTATGGTTGTTATGAAGATGTGCTTTGCATTATATACTGGGATGCTCTTTCTATTGTATATCAGTTACCAAGATGCTCTCTGTATTGTATATTGGTCACTAGGATGCTCTCTGAATTGTATATCTGTCACTATGATATTTTCTGTATTTTATATATTTGTTTGCTAGGATACTCTTTGTACCATAAATTGGCCACTAGGATGCACTTTGATTTGCTTTTCAGTTACTAGGATGCTCTATGTATTGTACGGCAGTTATTTGAGCGACCTCCGTAATTTATGCAGTCACTAGGATTTTCTTTGTATTGTGTATTGTCACTAGAATGATCTTTGCCTTGTATGGTGGTCAGCACTGTATATCAGTCACTAGAATGCTCACTCTGGTTGTGAGGATGCTATCTGAGGTGCTCGGTGAATTAATTTATATGGGATGATGTGTGATTGTTTGATGTGTTTGGATTATGGTTATCGCGGTTGGCTATACTGTAGCGGTTACTCAAACTTCTACAAAACTGAGAAGATAGGCTAAGCAGCAAAGATAAACAGTGATACACTATAGGTGGTAATTGGTTTTGTGATGTCTGTACATGCTTATGTCTTTAATGTAAGGGTATCTGGGCCAATAACAATACGAAGGTTTATTTATGAACAGCTAACAATTAGGACCTGCTCTGCTTGTTTATTTCTGTTTGTCCGCTTAGTAGTCTCTGTGTGGTTTACAAACACAGCAGAAAATGCTTATGGTTGAAAATCTATTCAATGTCCAACCTCCTAATACATATCAGATATACTGTATGTACTGTATAGCCTTTAAATAGTGTAACAAAATGTATAAAATGGGACACAAAAAAAGGCTAAAGGCATAAAAAGGAAGCCTAGTGTTTTGATTTAATTATACTGTACTTCTCCAAATTCACATACTACAGAAGTAATTTTAATCTTTACTTACATAGTTTAGTTTATTGTGCAATGTATTGCTATTCTAGTATACTATTAAAAAAATATTCCTTTATTTAATGCTTAGCAATGTATAGTAACAGGAACTGCAACTTCACATTACATTGTACAGTATTATTGACATGGTGTCTGCATTCCCACTTGACAGTAAAATGTCATATACAAACATATGGTTTTCTTGTACATCATAATTTTCTTAATTCCCTTCATGTTTTCTTTTGTAATCACACATGGAAATGGTGTCAAGTTATGTGGCTTGAAACAGAATAGATTTCACCACAAGGTCTTTTATCATAATAAATGAAACCAAAGAATCGAGTTTACTGTATGAAACCATCTCCTGGTATCACTGGCAGCATGTGTGCACAGTGTCCCTTTACTTGAAAACACCTTGCAGTTGCACTAAGAATGACACAGCCAGGTAGTCATAGGGGTATTTTCAATTAAAGTCGGATCCATTCCGACATGTATTTGTCGGAATGGATCCGACAACCCCTATTCAATCCCATCTTAATTCGACTTTTTCAAGTCGAATTGAGATGGGACCCAGAAGAGGAGAAGGGGGGCGAGCCGCGGGGAGACCAGCGGGGACAGCCGGCGGGCAAACAGGGAGATCAGCGCTACAGTAGCGCTGCAGCTGGATGTCACTCAGCCGCCCGACCTCATGGCAGCTTCCACCCGGCTCCACTGTAGCGCTGATCTCCCTGTATGCCCGCCGGCTGTCCCCCCGTCTCCCTGCGGCACCCCCCCTCTCCTCCTCTGGGTCCGCATCTCAGTCCGACATCATTTTGATGCCGGACTGAGGTGGTCGAAAAGGGGGCCAAAACCTGTAGGTTTTGGCCCCATTTTCGACATAACCATGTGGATCGGCAGCTATTCCGCCAAGCCACGTGCTTTTCGACAAGTCGAATTCACTGACTTGTCGAAAAATGTAGCTAAATATTGAATAGGTCGAATCAGGATTCGACCTAAAAAGTTGAAAACTGCCGTCTTTTCGACAGACGGCAGTTTTCGACTTCAATTGAATATACCCCATAATGTTGTGTGACAAGAACACTGGGATAGTGTTTGAGGGCAGGTATATTTGTCCCAGGTTCTTGTCTTACATGTTTTAGAAAATGTTAACTTCTAGGAAAAATGCTTTTTGTTTTGTCTGAACCTTTTCAGTTTGCTGTAAAAGCTGGGTAAAGGCTCTGAGAGAGAGATAAGGCGAGTTCTAGACATTGGGCCCAGTTCGGGTCTTTGGCCTCACAGAGGGCTAATCAGGGTTTCAGCTGTGTAAGAGTGTTATAGTGCTTCTAACCTGATTAGTATGGGCAGACTGCCTGGGAAGGCTGCAGGCTCTGTGTGTGAGAGACACGCTTTCTGATGCAAGTAAGCTATACAGTATGTACTGAAGAACTCTGTGTTTTGTTTAGTGACAGTTAGGAATATCTTATGTTTAGTTAGTGCCGGACAGGCAAGGTATTTTTATTTTTGGGTTTTGTTTTATTTTCTGTTTCAATAAAACTGGCCGGGGTCAGTTGTACCAGAAACTGGACTTGTGTTGTTCCTCAGCTGCTGCGTGCGGCCATATTCCCCAGGAAGAGGCGCCTTGCACCCCTACAGTGTTACAACTTGGTGGAGAATGCGAGCACACCGTTCTGCGCATAAGTGAAAGCAGCAGCTTTGTGAGGCCTGCAGAAAACGGTGGTTTATGCAGATACAGCCCAGTGTGAAGTTACTGAGACTCACCCCTGAGGGTTTGATATATGTCCTGGGTGAAAGCAGCTACAAAGCCGCCTGAAAAATCTGTCGACATGGAGGATCTGCTTAAAGCCTTGCTGCAAGCTACAGCGGCTCAGCAGGAGGCCAACCGACAGCAGCAGGTGGCAATGGAAGAAAATAGGAGACAACAGCAGGTGGCAATGGAGGAAAATTGGAGACTACAGCAGGAGGCCAACAGACAGCAGCAGGTGGCAATGGAGGAAAATATAAGACAGCAGCAGGTGGCAATGGAGGAAAATAAGAGACAACAGCAGGCAGTTGTTGATGAACTTTACAGGCAACAGCGTCAGGATAGAGAGGCCTTAACAGAAGTGGTGCAGAGCCTTGCAGCCCGGATTGGAGATGTGGCCGTCAGTGCTCCGACCAGCTCTAGTTCTATACGGGCCAGTCACTTTCTGCAGAAAATGACAGAGGCTGATGATGTGGAGGCCTACTTGACCACGTTTGAAAGGACTGCAGAGCGTGAGAACTGGCCAAAAGCACAGTGGGCCAGTCTGCTGGCACCTTTCCTGTCAGGTGAGCCCCAAAAAGCTTACTTTGATTTAAGCCCTGCTGAGGCTCGGGACTATGATAAACTAAAGACTGAGATCCTGACCCGCCTGGGAGTCACGCTGTCAGTACGAGCACAACGGGTGCACCGTTGGCTGTACGCCATGGAGAAGCCTCCGCGCTCCCAGATGCACGACCTTATTCAGCTAACAAAAAAATGGCTACAGCCAGAGACATTAACTGGTCCCCAGATGGTGGAAAGAGTCGTCATGGACCGCTACTTGAGATCTTTGCCCATGGTCCTGCGCAAGTGGGTGAGCCATGGAAACCCGGGTACTGCTGACCAATTAGTGGACATGGTAGAGAGGTATTTGGCAGCAGAGGAACTACTGATGACCACCCAGCAACCCATAGATCCTCGACAGCGCCCTTCAGTAAAGACTGGTAAGACTGTTCCGTGGGAAAACGTTGCTGGGCGGTTAAGAGAACGCAAGGCTGGAGAGACTGTAAACACTGGCCCTGGAGACAGGCCAATGGGGCTAGAACGGTCTATGCTGCCCAAACGGGTTGATAATCGTGTGGTTAAATGTTTTAGGTGTGGTATGCCAGGTCATGTTATTGCCAATTGCCCAGTCACGCAAGAACCCATGCAATGTGATGCTGCCTTTGAATGTCGCAGAATGTCTTTCTTTGCTAGGTTAGGCTGTACTGTGGTACCTTCACCTGAGCTGGAAAAACAAATGTGTGATGTGTTCTTAGAGGGTAACCGGGTAGAGGCCTTGCTAGATTCAGGAAGTTTAGTTACCCTCGTGAAAGCTGGGTTAGTGAACCCCTTAAAGGTCCAGCAAATACCTATTGGGGTAACTTGCATACATGGGGATACCCAACATTATGCCACTGCTGAGGTGAATATAGAAACTTGTTGTGGGTCAGCAATGGTTAAAGTGGGACTGGTCCCTACCTTGGTGCATGAGGCCATAATAGGGAGGGATTTTCCTCATTTTTGGAAACTGTGGGAATCACGGTTATCAACAGATGTGAGAAGTAAAAAGCCAGTTGATAATACCGGTGATTTTATGGATGTACGTGGGTCTTCGGAACTTTCTGGCCCTTTGCCTTTTGCTAGTTTGGCTGGGGAAGTGACAGATGGGGAGTCCAGTGAGGACCCTCTTGCCGGGAACAGAGACATAGTAGTTAGAACTGAAAGCGTGCCTGACCTGGAGGTAAAGAAGGATCTGTTTGCGTCTGAACAGTTAATGGATCCTACCTTAATAAAGGCTAGAGAGAATGTTAAGATTGTTAATGGGGAACCTGTGGTACCAGGTGACAGGGTTACGTATCCCCACATGGCCATCTGTAATGAGCTCTTGTACCACATTGTCAAAAGGGGTGAGGATGTGGTGGAACAGCTGGTAGTTCCCCAGCCTTATCGGAGAACGGTACTAGATTTAGCTCATAGTCACGTTACCGCAGGACATTTAGGGGCAGAAAAAACCACTGAAAGAGTTTTACAAAGGTTCTTTTGGCCAGGGGTTTATAAAGAAGTGTCTGAATATTGTTCTTCCTGTCCTGAATGCCAGTATCATGCCCCTAGACCCCATTTCAGGAGCCCACTAGTTCCCATGCCTATTATAGAGGTCCCGTTTGACAGAATAGCCATGGATCTCGTGGGGCCCTTGTTAAAGTCTGCTCGGGGCCATCAGTATATCCTGGTAATTATGGACTATGCCACTCGATATCCTGAGGCTGTCCCTTTACGCACTATCACAACCAAGGCGATAGCTAGGGAGCTGGTGCAGGTATTTAGTAGAGTGGGAATACCAAAAGAAATTTTGACTGACCAAGGTACTCCATTTATGTCAAGGATCATGAAAGAGTTGTGCAAGTTATTTAAGGTCACTCACCTCAGGACGTCCATCTACCATCCCCAAACTGACGGGTTGGTGGAAAGGTTTAATAAAACATTAAAAAGTATGTTAAAAAAGGTTGTTGAGAGAGATGGGAAAAACTGGGATTGTTTGTTGCCCTACTTGTTAATGGCCATCAGAGAAGTTCCTCAGTCCTCTACGGGGTTTTCTCCATTTGATTTGTTGTATGGTAGACACCCCAGAGGGCTGTTGGATATTGCCAAAGAGACGTGGGAAGGACAGCCCACTCCTTATAGAAGCGTTATTGAGCATGTAACACAAATGCAGGATAGGATTGCAGCCGTGGTACCTGTTGTCAGAGAGCACATGGAACAGGCCCAAAGTGCTCAACAGAGGGTCTATAACCGGAGTGCCAAGATACGGGAATTTGCTCCTGGCGATAGAGTTCTTGTTTTGGTACCCACTGTGGAAAGCAAATTCCTAGCTAAATGGCAGGGTCCATTTGAGATTAGGGAAAAAGTGAATGAGGTTAATTACAAAGTATACCAGCCGGGAAAGAGAAAACCCGAACAGATCTACCATGTTAACTTAATCAAACCCTGGAAAGATAGGTTGTCTCTGTCAGCGGAGCCTTGCCCTTCGGTGTCTTCACCCCGGTTGCTTCCCGCAGTGAAGGTGTCAGAGACATTATCAGCTGATCAGAACAATCAGGTTAAAGAATTTCTCATCCAAAATAGGGAGGTATTTTCAGAGCTGCCTGGCCGAACGACCATAATAAAACATGACATTGTCACAGAACCAGGGGTCAGGGTTCATTTAAAGCCATATAGGATTCCTGAAGCTCAGCGAGAAGCTATTTCTAAGGAAGTTAAAACCATGTTAGAACTGGGAGTCATAGAGGAGTCTAACAGTGAGTGGTCCAGTCCCATAGTGCTCATCCCGAAGCCCGACGGTAGCATACGCTTCTGTAATGACTTTCGTAAGTTAAATGAGGTGTCCAAGTTTGACGCATACCCCATGCCCCGTGTGGATGAGCTTGTAGAAAGGATGGGAACAGCCAGGTTTCTCACCACATTGGACCTGACCAAAGGTTACTGGCAAATACCTTTATCTGATAGCGCCAAAGAAAAAACAGCCTTTTCGGTTCCGGAGGGGCTGTACCAGTATAAGATGTTACCCTTTGGGTTGCATGGGGCTCCAGCAACCTTTCAACGGGCGATGGATAAAATTTTGAGGCCCCATAGAAAACATGCAGCTGCCTATTTGGATGATGTGGTAATTCACAGTACAGACTGGGGGTCCCATTTGGTTAAAGTACAAGCAGTACTGGACTCAATCAGAGAGGCAGGGTTAACTGCTAACCCAAAGAAGTGCTGCCTCGCAATGGAGGAGGTCAAATACTTGGGCTTCACCATAGGCAGAGGTCTGATTAGGCCCCAATTGTTATGAGCCACGGCTGTGGCTCATTCCTGTTTTGCATTTTTGTTATGTATTTTATGTTATACTTCTGTTTATGTTCCCCGTGGGTGTCATGGGGTGCTCGGAGCTCACCCTTAAGGAGGGGATACTGTTATGAACCACAGGTAGTGGTTCATTTCTATTTTATGTTTATTTAGTTGTCTTGCATGCCAGGATTTCCCATTGCTCTGTTTTAGATTACTCTTGTCTGCTGCCGCTGGTGAGTCTGTGCAATTGCAGCTTGTTCCCATGTGTTCAGCCTCATCTGGCTGCTAATTGCATCTTGTCAGCTTGGAGTCCTGCAATAGGCCAGCTGCACTGGATTATTAATTAGGCCTCTCTGTTATATGCTGGCTGATTGCAGTTCGCAGATGCTGGTGATATTTCTGGGTTTTCAGTCTGCTTGAGTTCTGAGCTTGGTTCCTGCTAGTTCCTGAGCTTCCTGAATGCTGAATCTGTTTGCTGAAAGTGTTTCCAGTCCTGCTGTATCCGGTCGTTCCTGTTCTCAGTTGTCCTGTACTCGGAAGTCGTCATCTGTTCCTGGAGTCCTGACTGAGCACCTTTGAACATCCAGTGGTGTTCGTGAGTCACGGCGTAGCCGTGTGTTGCGGCTTGGGCCGCTTAATTATTTATCTTTTATTATTTGTGTTCCGGAGCTTTTGCGGAGGATTCCGCTCCCACAGATCCACTCTGGTATCCAGCGGTGCTGGGTAGGAGTACGGACTAGTGGATTTTGGTTGTCCTTTTCCCTGGCGGGTTACCGCACATACCTCAGGTTTAGTCAGTTAGCTTGTAGCCCCTGGCCTGGTTGTTTAGTCAGAGGGCCCCTTGTTATCACCCTGTCTCGGATTTCCCTTTGTCTCCCATTAAGACCTGAGGGGGCATCGGAGTTGGGCAGACATAATCCGCCCTTCAAACGCGGCTGCCATGGGCTCAAGCAACCATAGTCTCGCAGGGGATTTCTGACCACACGGGCGAGACAACGGAGTTAGGGCGCCAGGGGCTATTCCCTTTCCATTCCCCTTTCCCAGCATTACGTCCTGGTGCTCTGGACTCGCTTCATAACATCTCCCTTGTTCTGAGCACCAGGAACCTAACACCAATTGAATAAAGTTGATGCTATTCAAAACTGGCCTCGTCCAGTGAATAAAAAACAGGTAAGGGCTTTTTTGGGAATTACTGGGTACTATAGATGGTTTATTCCTAATTTTGCGACCACAGCGGTGCCGTTGTCAGACCTTACCAAAGGGAAGCAGTCAAATGTGGTGAAATGGAACCCTGATGCAGAAAAGGCGTTCCAAGCGTTAAAAGTGGCTTTGTGTTCACAACCGGTGTTGATAACACCAGATTTTTCAAAAGAATTTGTGGTACAGACAGATGCCTCAGAGGTAGGGATAGGTGCTGTGCTGTCCCAAACCAGAGATGGGGACGAACACCCTATCATTTATTTGAGTAGGAAACTCAATGAGCATGAAAAAAGGTATGCCATTGTGGAAAAGGAGGCTTTGGCCATTAAGTGGGCACTAGATACCTTGAGATATTACCTCTTGGGTAGACAATTCAGACTAGTGACAGACCATGCCCCTTTAAAATGGATGTATGTAAATAGAGGCAAGAATGCTCGTGTAACTAGATGGTTTCTAGCGTTGCAGGACTTTAAGTTTACTGTCGAACATAGACCGGGAACACAATTGGCCAACGCAGATGCATTGTCTCGCATCTTCTGTTTGGGGGCTACAAGTGTTCCGGCCCCTAGGTCGAAACAGGGGAGGGGGATATGTGACAAGAACACTGGGATAGTGTTTGAGGGCAGGTATATTTGTCCCAGGTTCTTGTCTTACATGTTTTAGAAAATGTTAACTTCTAGGAAAAATGCTTTTTGTTTTGTCTGAACCTTTTCAGTTTGCTGTAAAAGCTGGGTAAAGGCTCTGAGAGAGAGATAAGGCGAGTTCTAGACATTGGGCCCAGTTCGGGTCTTTGGCCTCACAGAGGGCTAATCAGGGTTTCAGCTGTGTAAGAGTGTTATAGTGCTTCTAACCTGATTAGTATGGGCAGACTGCCTGGGAAGGCTGCAGGATCTGTGTGTGAGAGACACGCTTTCTGATGCAAGTAAGCTATACAGTATGTACTGAAGAACTCTGTGTTTTGTTTAGTGACAGTTAGGAATATCTTATGTTTAGTTAGTGCCGGACAGGCAAGGTATTTTTATTTTTGGGTTTTGTTTTATTTTCTGTTTCAATAAAACTGGCCGGGGTCAGTTGTACCAGAAACTGGACTTGTGTTGTTCCTCAGCTGCTGCGTGCGGCCATATTCCCCAGGAAGAGGCGCCTTGCACCCCTACAGTGTTACAGTTGCCAACTTCAGAAGAGTTTTCAGTTCTAGGTTCCAGGACTTCCACAATCAATTTCTTTTAGGGCTGGACATCAAAGATTGATCCATTGGGAAGATTGATCTTTATGTCCGAACATGCGCACCCCTTCATTATTATTATTATTATTACTACCAGTTATTTATATAGCGCACACATATTCCGCAGCGCTTCACTAACTCCCTAATTGTGCATGCTTGTGACTAATATTGATCCTAGAAAAGAAGTATACTATTTTCATGTTTATTCTCTATAGTAAGTACCCTATTCAGCTTCAGTTTTTTCAGCTGCTCCTGCTGATGATCACATGCTGACGGCCACCCAGCACAGGGCAAGACCGCCCAGCAAGCTAATGGCCGCCACTGCTGCGATCACAATTCAATTACGATTGCATCACTGTATAAGGGAAGCCCCCTGCCTGTGCTGCCTGGTTGTGAAGGCAGTCGGGCTGCCGTCATTTTCGCATTGCAGCGGCCCTTTCCCTTAACTGCAGGAGCGCTACTCCCTCCTTAATACTGATTTACCCCATTACTTCCAAATCAGCATTACCTCATTACTTCCAACCCACCGTGAGGTTTTGACTCGACTAACATCTAGTGGGACTAAAAGTACCATTTCTTTTTGGTATAAATTTCTCTTAGGTTTATCCCCACTTACTAAATCGAATGCCCAATCTCACTGGGAAACTAATTTAGGTCTTTCTCCCTCTGATGCTCAGTGGGAGTCAGTCTACACCGTGTCTTAAATCACTCAGAAATGCATGTTAAACTGTTGAACAGACTGTATCTCACTCCTGATAGATTGCATACATTGTGGCCTTCCTGCTCCAAGTACTGTTGGTGGAATTGGGGGGAGGTACCCTGCAGTAATCCAACCCTATCAGAAATATGTACTTGCTCATATCTGTATAGCGACACATGCCGCTTTGGCCTAATGTTGGAAGCAGCCTTTACCCGCTCCTATTCTCATGGTTTTCCATAAAGTATATTTATGGCATATTTCTCCACTCCAATTGTGAAATGCAAAGCTTGGCACGTATATGTGACGTTTGGTGATGGCGCTCAATTTATATTTCAAACATCTAAATCCAGTCATCTCCAATTTAGGTTAAATAAACCTGCCTCTTTGTGATTTTTTTTTTCTTGTCAATTTTCATGCTGCATTTCTCCCTCATTTTCTCATATGTTATTGTTTGTGATATACTCTACATTGATTTTTGTGCAACCCTTGTTCCCCCCTCCCTTCCCCCCTCTGTTTTTTCTTTCTGTGCTCCCTCCCTAAACATTCAACAAACAACTGATGACAAAAAGGTATGCATAAAACGTACTAAATATAAAATGTCATTCTGCGTATAAAATGTATAATTTATTTGTTCTACAGTTATTTACTGAGCACATGATAAAGTTGTAGACTGCATACTCTATTAATGCCAGCCAGTGGACAATATGACATACCTACCTACCTTCTCTCATGTCATGTTTGGGAGACTTTACAATTGTTGGGGAGTCCTCCAGACTCCAGAAGAGTAGGTGGCCCTGCTACATCCCACCCACTTCATAGTGAAATGGGCAGGATGGTGAGCATAGTGCTGCAAATGGCAGGTCTAAGGAGGCCGTGGCAAGGCCAATTTGATTCCACCCTCTCTTCATTGACACTATTATCATGGCTTTATGCCTCAAAGGGACTGGGTCTAATGATGAGTAACGCCGTCCCGTCCCCACCACTGGTCGGCTGCATCTATCCTCTCGGAGGAAAGAAAACAAAAATGAAAGCAAGTATTATATAGGATCCTCCGCCTGCTACATTACTCTGCTTGGGGCAATTGTTCCTCCCTACTTTGTCATTACTTACTCTAGGTAATGTACATTCACCCACAGCTCTCATTCCAATACACTATTCTGATATACTCTTATTGCCTTTCACCATACTCCTGTATCTATTTCTCCCAACCTATTATTACTTCCCTGCATACTTTGCACCCATTGACTCAGGGTTCTGTCCTAGGCTCCCTTCTGTTCTCCCTGTGCACCTTTTCCCTTGGTGCGCTCATTATCTCCTTTGGCCTTCAATACCACCTCTATGCTGATGACACGCAACTCTACCTCTCCTCTCCTGATCTCTCC